>NW_026973361.1:0-46908 GCF_036711695.1 Zophobas morio | reverse complement strand
ATACTAAAGTTCACCAAATGCTCAACTACAACAAACTATAAAAGTTTCTAAGTAGTCAAACTCTCTATATAATACAAAAAAGTTCCTCTTTTTAAGAGTTTTTACGCATAAGAAAACTACTAAGGCACAGCGAAAAGTAGTGAATATAAATTAGAATAAATCACCAGTAAGAAATATTAACTCAATTATTTTAGTAGAGGGATCTTTTAAGTAAACAACTTTATTAAACTCGAGCAAGTAGAAAAGATAGTTAACTTTTATCCCTTTCATAAAAGGGCTTTAACTCCTAGGCTATCAAACTTGTGTCTTTGTTGTGTTACGGAAGATGCTTCGTAAGGGAGAATATAAATAACTTTCTGCTAAGTATCCTCAAGCAAGCTTGTGTGCACTTGAGGTGTGTGAGCTGAAAGGACTTCAAAATAGGTAAAGCTCTAGAATAAAATAATAAAAATACTATGAAATAGCTATATTAAAAATTGTTCCATCATAAAAATAACCTTATGTATATGATTTAGAAAGTTTGCTAGATACTTTCATGCTAAAAGATCCACCGTTGACCCGGGGAAGCTTTGTTTGGGCCTTGTTCTCTCACACACATTCTCTCTTGTATCTTATTGGTAATTAATATCATTACCGGGCCAGCTAGGTTTTAGTACTGCATCAGTAGTAACTAAGTGCTTCTTACAGCTACAGACGTAATAGATTACCTAAATTAGTTCAAAGGCTAACCATACGTAAAGTTCATATGCACTAGGGGCCTTAAGTAGGGTAAATCTCTAACCTTTCTTATTCCTTCGCATGAGTGCTCCAACTTGAACACTACTCGGAAATGATGGGTTAAAGAGCTCCCCTTCATACTTAAGTGTTAGTGATGCCTATCAATAATCCCCGTAACCCTTTTTGATTCTAGAAGGTTGCATTCATAGATAGATCTAGCATTAGTATTGGTTTATAATTCTACTTTAACTCTCCTAGTTCTACCTTGTTCGGATTAAGAGATAGTAGCGCAAGTGCCGGAGATCTTTCTATTATATTAGTGTCTCTTTTTAGGGCGGTGATCGAGTTCTAAGGGTTGATGCTAATATAACTAGTTCTTTTCCTAGTATGTACTAGGGATGAGCCCTACCTATCTACCCGCTTTACCGAGTAACTAGGAAGGAGTGATATCGATATAACTGTGAGACCTTTTACGAGTGTCCGTTAATGAAGTGATCACTCATCGATACGCGGTTATGAACTGACGCCACTTTACTTAACTACCAGCGACAATAACCACTAAATTTTAGCGTCTTTAGCGCACGTGGAAATTATGTAGCAACTATCACGTTAAAAGGGTACAAATAGTTTCCGGGAAGATTTAAACCGCACCATATATATATATAGCTATATTAAATAAAGACGAACGGGAGGAGAAACTGAGGGAAGTGCCTGTGGCGCCAAAGGCAGGACGACCACCTTTTTGGCACTTCGTTAAAAGTATAAATAAAGTATTAATAACCGTTGCCCCCACTGTACCTCCGCCACAATAATGGCGTAATAAAGGAGGAAAGCGGTGAAGAAAAGGCGACGCTCTTTGCCAATCATCTAACCGCTCATTGCGTATCTCCAATTTGGACACCTTTAAGGACGAAGGCAAGGCGCCTCAGGATCCCCCGATTATTGTAAACGGGTTTACTAAACCGCGCTCACCTGGTGTCATTGATATAGTTTCTGCACTTTCACGGCGGAAAGCACCCTGCCCCGACCTGTCTTACTAACGTAAAGCTAAAAAAAGCTGCCGCCGGTGGCGTTGACCATCTCTCCTGGCATGCAACTTCTGCAATGTCGCTTGGTTATTTCACAACGTCTTAGTTCAGCGGTGGACAAAACCGTAGAGGTGGTTCTACTACACAATCTGGAAGAGTTTGTAGAAACACACAAAGCGCTTCCAGAATTCCAATTTAAATTCCGTAGAGGTCACTTGACGACATAACAACATTTGGGTATTGTTGAGTGGACAACTCGGAATTTCAGTTTTAAGAAATCCACGGGAGTCGTACTTCTTAATGTTGCAAAGGCCTTTGACCGCGTATGGCACGAGAGTCTCCTACACATACTGCGCTCATTAGGTATTCCATTAGCCCTCTACAGCATACTTGCAACGTTTCTACGGGGACGCACCTTTCGAGTGAGAGTCGGAGCTGTTCTGGCGCCATACCATCAACTGACAGCTGGTGTACCGCAAGGCTCTTTGCTCTCGCCCTGCTCCCCGCGCTATACAGGCGAGGTATTCCACTCCCTGCGAACCTTCACACCCACGTTGCGCTATGTTGAGGAGACTGCAGTTGACACGCTCTCAATGAGCCCCTCATTGTTACGACAACACCTGAAGCGTTACTTGGAAACATCTGCCAACTGGTGTCGGTGGCGGGGAGTAAACATTACTGGAGCGAAGAGCAATGTAATCCTCATCTCAAGAAGATAGCACCACCTACCCCCGCCTCTAGTCTTCGAAGGTGTTAAAATCCCAGGGGCTCTCAGATTAAAAAATACTTGGGCGTCCTCATCGATAATCGACTAACTTGGAGTCAACACGTAGAGTTCGTTACGACTAAGGTCAAAGCAGCAATTCAAGAACTACCCGCCGCTGTGTGCTAAAAGTACAACGTCCCTGCGCAATTAACAGCATCTTTTATAAGGTATCCATGATCCTATTATAGCCTACGCATCAGTTGCTCAAACATATGACAAACCATCGATGATTGCACCCTTCCAGACACAGCAAAACAAGCCCCTGCGACTAATGACAGGCACATCTTATTTCTTGCGAAACGATACGTTACACGACGACCTGGGTTTGGAACGACTTGAAGTCTTTTTCCCGAATGCAACTTCAGTTACTTTTGAACGTGTTAATTATCAGTGAGTTCAAGAACTTACATACGAACCGTGGAAAGCTCACGCTCTGAGGCTCCGCAATGAGCTTTAAGCGCACAGTTACAGTTTTGTAATGCATTTAACACATGGAGAAAGGTTATTGTGAGATGACCTGCTGAAACTGACTACGTTCTAACCTAATATTATATATTTATTGCAAGATTAAGCACTCTGCGCTCGATATTACCAAGCATCTGCGCATTTTATTAAAAATAATAAAGAATATATATAAAGACGAAGAGCTTTTGCTTGACGCTTTGTGTCACTTAGTCTGTTATCATTGCTTGGCTTTGGGCCCCAGTCCCTAGATCTAGATAGGTCCGTGTAATAGCTGTTGATAATTGTTTAAATTCTAATTTATAGGGTTAGTACGTAAATATATATTGATCATTAATAGGTTGATCTTCCTAGTAATTGATTAAGTAATCTACTAGTTAGTAAGCATCTAGTTAATAGGGAATATTTGTAACAGATAAAGTTTTTATGTTAACAGGTTAAATGTCCCTAGCTCTACCGTTTTGAGAAGTAATAGTTTAATAAGCTGTAATAATAGTTTAAAGTTATGAGTAGTGTTGCTATAAAATGGGGTTTACTACAATTAATAAACTGAAAACTACGAAAGCTATAGAGATTGGAAAATTCGGCAGAAAGGAAGCGACGGAAGCTCTTTATGTCCCTAATTTTGCAGACAAAAGAAAAAGGTGTTGGCGTGGAATACAATTATAAGTAGTATTGACAAAAGTTTGTTTTCAATGTAAGACAAGTAACGGGAGAAAAAGTGAAATAGAATCAAAATAGAGGAGACTGTTGCCGAAGTGAAGTTATTGTGGGATGCAGTTGAGTCTGCTCTAAACATTAAATTGACTGTCACAAAACTGGCCCTTGAAAAGGAGTTTTTGGATGTAAAATTGGAACCAGAAGAAGTGTCTCAGAATTTTGGATAAATTTAACTGTTTAATTGATCGCCTAGAAACTCACACTAGCGGTTATTGTTTTTTTTAGTCCTTAAAATTTGACCGATTCTGGAGTGACTTGCCTAAAAGCGGTTCATAAAACCTTTTTAAAATAATACGCGAATGCAACCGAGTACTTTTTCTTAGTGCCCTATACTTCGAACAACAGTTATCCAACATTACCTGTACGCAATGTATTTTTGAATTCCAGTGCTAGTTGCCATATATTCAAGACAAAAGGAGGGTGCAAAACTTCAACCTTCTAGAGAAGTGGTTAAAACCTTTAAATATAACGTAATATCTCACGGAGAAGGCACCCTTAAGGAAGGAAAAGCTTTTATTATTACCGAATGCTCTAACAACCTTATTAGTGTTGGGAAATTTTGCGATTCTGTAAAAGTTATTATATTTCACAAAGATAAAAACAATATTACTAACCAACACCAATGAATTACTTAAATTGATACCAAACTTACAAACTGAAATAATTGCTAGAAGAGACAACGGCGGAATATACGTTGCCACAGAATTTAGGCCATTTGAGTTCAAGAAACTTTTCCAATTTTTAAAAAGCGCAAACTCGAAGAGCAACAAAATTCATGAGGGACTTGTGTGCATTTCTTGTTTAAAAACTAATTTTTAGAAGATTAAAGTCGGAAGGGAAAATAAACTGGATTATCTACATTTGAATATATGCGAAGAATTAAAGTCGACTTATATAGTCCATACCCTACTTCGCTTAATGAATCAAAATGGGTTCCAACCATCGTGTGTAAACGCACTCGAGTTCGTTTGGGTTCTGTTTTTAAGATTTAAAGCTGAGGCATAAGCCAAAAATCTGAGAATTTTTAGATAAACCCTAGAAACCGATACGACGTAAGAAGGATCCAAGTGATAATGGCGGGGAATTCGCATCAGTATGTGCAAGATAAGGTGCAATGATCCACCTACACGGCAATAGATACACCCACGCACAATCCCTTGCTGAAAGGCATAATGCATTATTGAAGTTTACGACCAAGGCGATGCTGAAAGGGCCCGACCCTTGAACCTCTTAGCTACCCTAGTTTAGGATCTAAAGGATCCTGAACAACTTACGCGTTCTAAGGTTAAGGGGGAGTGTCGAACGTGTACTGATTAACCGCACTCAACTGTGGGGCGCCCTCTTTGGAGCTGCGGTTATTTTCGACAGTTTCGACCAGTGCGTACAAATTATAAAACGTTATAAAAATACTTTGGATAACCCCAACTAAAACAGAGTGAAGTTAAAGCATCCAAGCCTATATAGCGCTGTATAAAGCTGCGATACTCTAAAATTTACTACTTTCCTATTAAGCTCAAAGTAGTTATAGGTAATACTACTAAATTAACAAATAAAGCATCTAAAAGAATGTATAAAAGAGATGAAAACCTTTCTAGAGGTCAATCACGTGTTTGACACGTGCACACACTTCTTGACCTCCAGCTAGACCACAGCGATCTTGGAAACTGATTTGGTGCTCCTGTTTATATATCTGGCTAGCAATGCAATTACCATTTCGGAGGAGCGCACCTGCGAGGAGCAGTTACTTATTCTATTTAAGAGGTCAAGTTTCTAAGAGACTTAGTTAGTACTGCGGTGGAAGCCCATGGAAATTACCACCTACCGCGGCTCTCAGAAGATTTAGGGACGCCCATTAGGGCCTGAATTAAGACTAAGCGGTCTGTGCTCGACTAACCGAGCATCCGCCATAGTTATTATAAAAAAACATTAATAATCTAAACTTGATCTCATTATCTTCACTGTCTTTTGATGGGAGCTATAGTTATATACGATCTGAAAAAAAATGAGACATTTTAATTTACAATAGCGTCGTTTTCAAATCTAGCATTATGGTTTTGTTAATTCTATATATTCCATTGGCTCTTCATCGGGGCACTTTGGTTTCCCATTTAATTTCACCACGTCCAAACTCTTGTATTGTTCTTCTATAACTTCGCTGGGCCTTAAAACAGGACTGCCTTAAGCAATTATCGGTTTAGTGCTTCATTTAAATTTGGCTTAGTATATATAATATGTTCGAAATTTAATCCCTACCTTAAGCTGTGCGACTCTTTTAAAAACTCGGAAATAGTTCTTCTTAATCACTTAAAAAATACTAGTTTGAATAACTTAATTGAAAGCAAATTCACTGTTTGCATCGGTTCTAGATGCTTTAGTGACCGACTTAGGTCCGTACTGATGTAAGTTTAATCTATCTTCACTTAGTGACTCTGTAAATCCAGTGGTTTGATGGCTCGCCAAAGTACTTGTCCCTCCTAAGCAGCAGGACTGCGGGTAGAAACTACAACTTAGATATGAAACTTTTATCCGTGGATGGAATGGAAGTTAATGCAAGAATACCTTATCTCGGGTCATACCACCCTCTACGCTGATTAGGCGTCAGTGATAACCTTTCTTTTCGCCTTTGCAGTCAAAGTAAGTTGAAGAAGAGAATTAAAAGTACAGGTAATAGTATTTAAAAAAGTACATTTCCCGTAAAACTCAAGGCTTAGTTATACGAGTTTGACATTGTTGAACAAAACTAAGTAACACTCTAGAATGTTGATAAGCTTACTATTAAAGTAGAGAGAATAAAACCTCTGATGGGGTGAGACTAGTCAATTATGTCAGCAACTTCACCCCTCCTAGCTCAGGAACGGATCAATAGTGTTAGCCGACCTACACAGTTGCCACGATTGGTTTTTAAAGGATTATTAAGAGGCACCTCGCTACCTTTTCCACCCACGGGTAGCCGTAAGGAATAGGGACGCAGGCGATGGCGTATATATAGGCACGCCTAGTTTTAGGATACTTTTATATGGTAACAATCACTCGTTGACCTCGGGAAAGTTAATTTATTATATATTATATAATTGCTAAAATGTAATAATTTTATATATACGGTCAAGCATAAAACAAGCTAATTAGAAGTTCTAGAGGGTTAATTAGTTTTTTTCTACTAAAGTAAAACTTTTACAAGCAATGAATAGAAAAGTTTTCAGTTGGTAACACCTAAAGATACTACTCGAGGTATCCTTTTAGATTAAAGTTAGCGTTATAAAGTATAGAAGAGTCTATGAGCACACAACTCTCCTTTATTGGCTAAGTTTCACAATTTAGGGAATTGAGCTCAATTAATAACCTTCGTTAGTTCCCATGAAAGGCTCTCTGCTCACTATTAGAACTATTTTTCAGTTGGGTTTGTAGTATGAGGATAGAGGGCTGCATGAGCTTATATAAATGTCTCCCATGCATGCGCTGCTGCAATTTTTTTATCCTCATGTTCTTTTTTTTTTTGAGGGTGGTTTGGTGCTCCTAGGGAATCCAAAATTGTCAAATTAACTTCTAGAGTGCTTTTAATTATATTACTTTAAAGTGCAGTATATCTTATTATTACATTATATAATGAATTGTTTTATATTATTCTCGAGGGCTTTGGGCCCTGTAAACTCAACAGTTGGTAACACCTTAACCTTTTTAAATCTCTTGATATCTGTTTCAAATTTGCCATAGGCTTAGGCGCCCATCCTGCTGCTTAGTCCTCGCATTCTCCCGTGAGTAGAACCTAGATTGTTCCTTGTCAATCTTAATTAAACTTCTCTTTGGGAATACGGCAACTTCCTTTAGGAACAATAGGGCTGAGTGTGAACGTGTACCCCGGCAAAGTTACAATTTGCGTACGCGCTGTTCAAAAAAACTATTTTAAAAATTAACAAAAGTGAGCGAAAGCACTTACCTTACCTGTACCATAGGGGCTTTCATATTAGTGTGAGAATTAACACGCCCGTTAAGTCTTTTTCCTTTGTCGTTCGACTCCGATTGGCACCTTGCGTAGCACAGAGTATCTTCATGTTCGCGTGGTATACCGCTTGACGTAGGATTCTGGACCCTGATCTTGTCAGGACGTCAAATGCTATACCTGGGAGGTTAAAAGGCCTTCGTAATTAAAAGATAAGACTTTTTCAGGGGATTTGCGCGGGACTTTGTGGTGCTGGCCACTTTAAATTGCTGTAGTAAATAAAGCAGTGAGCTCAAGGACTGACCAAGGACACCTCATATTCGTAAAGGTTGACATCACCAAAGGAATTAGAACTTATATCGAACTCCGGATGGCAACTTGTTATCAAAATTCGTAAAGAACATTAGTGATGGTGAGTGTAATATTATGCTCCAGTTTGCAGCCGCCGGACATACACATATTCTGATAAACAACACTATCCTAAAGAATATGCTTTATTATACAGTATATAGCAAAACACACACACTTTGACACTAGCATGATTTTCTTAAGTCATACTAACGATGCACTTGTTAAGTGATATAGTGTACTAGCTAAATTAAACAACTTGAGTTGACACAAAGAAAGAATCAGTTGTTAGGATGAGGTAATTTTTAGCTAGTTTCAAAGCAGAGGGGAGGCAGGGCGTAGTAAGAACAAGTATCGGCCCGTGCTTAGTTAGACCTCCTGTAGAAGTAATTCTTTCGAACCTCGCGTAAGCAACTTGTAACTTTTGGGAGCATATGCTCACCAATTAAGTTAGACTTTTCACACGGAAGCATTCAGACGCACTTACTTGCTAGTAGCGGAAATTCTAACGAAATTTAGCAAGTCTCTTTTATATAGGCTTGGCTAAATTAAGAGTGATCACCGACAGCGTCAAGTACTGTGAAAGAAGTTCCAAAAAGGCCCCGAAGGAAGTACATATTATAATACTTGGATTTAAAATAAAGCTTAGATTAAATTTGGTAACTTATGGAAATGGTTCAACTTTACCTAAGCGGCCGAAGGTCAGCCTTATATATGCGCGTCTAACGCTGACAGGGCATCATAATACAGAAAAGAGAGTATCTGCCCATAGGCTTTAGCTAAAACGTAATTTAGCTAATTTTAAAAGTAATTCTTTACGAACCGTGCTTCCCCCACTTGTAACTTTTTGTAGTACAGGCTTATACTTAGCTCGGATGATCCATAGTAACGGCGGTCACAGTTGGCTCGTCATTTCCTTGGTAGGTCAAGCTGCATAAGCCGATAATCCAAAAGTAAACTGCTTCTTCGTAGAGGATGACATAACCACTGGATTTTGGAACTTAGAAGGAACTTAATACTTCTCGACGGATGGCAACCTGCTATCAACCTTTTTTATTTCTACCTACTGGAAGCCCCTAGAATTTCCCATGTCTTTTGCTGTTGCGAGCGAAGATAGCATATCGTTTTATTAAAGATACCACTCGCACTTGCCTTATCCACTTCTCTGGTAATCGACTTGCTTAAAAACTTATCTCTTTAGTCGAGTAAAAAAGATGCGTGTTTATACAGGGAGCTTTTAACTATGCTCGGTCCACCTTTATATAAATAGACTAGAGTTTTTGATAATAAGTATGACATGGAACTGCGAAGGAAAAAGAGTCAAAGTAACTAATATTATAAAGATTAACATTTATTAGAAATTGTAATGCACACCTGGTAAGAATAACGGCTTAATAATTTTTAAAGTTTTAGAGATTTAAATTAATTTATTTTAAGCCATTTCTAAATTTCCTGAACTCCCTTCAATAGATCTCGCAATGCTTTCCTAGGCTGATTCCACCAACAAAAAAGCAGTCGCTGACAAATTTTTATAGCACGGTTTACCAGTCTTCCTTGCATGCTTTTGATATTTTTCCGATATTAATTTATCGGTCGCCAATCTGGGCAACTTGGAAATTGCATTTTAATCTCTAAAGAAGCGCAACTCGTCTTAGAAAGTTTTGAGAGCCTGTAACGTCATGCGCTGTAGTCAAATAATACTCGTTTTCACAGACGTTCCTTTCTTGTCCTTTAGTAAAAAAGTGCAAAAGAGTTCATACCTCAAGAAGAATTCTCTTACCAAACCAGAATTTTATCGTCAAATTTTTATATACAGAAAATTTATCCAAATTTTTAATATTCGTTTTTCAATATTGTTAAATTAAAGTGTTCCGATAAAGTACGAGTATCCATTTATGTATGTCTCAAAATCCAAAAGGGTGCAATTTTTTAAATTTTATAGCAAACATTAACAGGTTTAGCTCGTGTTGTAGCTTTTTTAGTCGTTCTTTAATGTTCCTAGCCTTGTTTAAGGCGAAATCACTAGAATCAGCTTTAGTATGGCTAGATTTTAAATATTTTCCTGCCCTTCATTAAACAGGATTATCTCTGCTTCGGTAGGCCTTCGGACTTTTTCGCTAATATAGCCCTTCATATCTTAGTAAAGTGAACAAACTCACATTAACTTTTTCTCTAAAGTTACGTCGAAATTGCTTCTTTAGCGACATCCATTATCTATTGTCTACATTTGAGTTTGCAGGACCCTTTTTTTTTTCTTGACTTTGGTAAATCTAGAGTGTATAATTCGCCCAGTTCTTTATCACCTTTTTAGTACCACTTACGGGTGAGTTAAATGATTTTTCCAACGTTGTTAACAACAAACTTTGTTCTCTGTACCATCTGAACTCAAACTCTTGCCTTTTTCTTTACTTAATCGCGGTTTTTTGTACAATTTCGACCAATGTAACTTTAAACCGTTTTTTAAGCATGAGTCGAGTTCTGTTCCATCGCAACCCAGATTGAATATAAAACAAACTTTTTACCGCAAATTTAAAACAAAACGTGCGTTTCTTTCTCAGTCAGTCTTTAACTATAACACTCGACATTTTCACGTTTATCCCTACTCTGGGTGGCATGTGATAAAGTTTTAGTCAAAGTTTTCAATTATAAAAACTTAACAATTTTACAACATAAAAGTGAATAAGAATTTCTAAATACTTCATTAGTTGCAAGGATACGCAGTTATATATATACACGTCAGTTTTGAAAGTTCCATTCTTAGAAAACTACTTACTACTATATATATTACAGAATAACATCAAGCAAGTTTAAACGGCAAAAAAAGGTTATTTAGAATGCGAAAATACTTTAATTTTGTGTTGTTGCACAGGCCGTAAAGATTTACATGCTTAGTACTTATTCCTTCACTAGAAATAAACTACAAGAGCTCCACGTTCAACCACTTAATATTAAATCCAAAATTTAAATTATTTTAGGTTTGAGTTTTATATTTTTCTATCAACCTTAACACTTGTTAGCTTTCTTAATAAACTAAATTGATAAGCTGAAATGATAAATTTTCCTTGTTAACAGAACTTTTTGCTAACAACAAAGAGAAACACAACCCCTCAGACTTTTACTAAGCAGAAAATTTAGCTTATTTAACGACAATCCTTAAATTAGTTACCTAATATGGGTGTTATCTGTACCATTCTAATTAAAAACAAACCAATTAATCAAGCTCTATAAATAATTGAATGCAATAAAATAAAGAACTTAGTAATAAATTTGGAATATTTTAAAATTTCGCACCATAAAAATTTATTTATATACAGATATTCAAATTTAAAGCACTTGAATAACATAGTATTATTTGTCTCAGAACAAGTCATAGGATGTACTGGTAATTGGTGGGCCGTATAAAAATAATATTTTTCATAATAATAATAATAATAATAATAATAATAATAATAATAATAATAATAATAATAATAATAATAATAATAATAATAATAATAATAATAATAATAATAATAATAAATTTTATTTAAGTAAAGGACTATCAAGCACGGCCACTCCGGCAGCGATTCCTCCATCATTTTCACTGTAACATTTGGAGCGAAGAAGATGCCCAAACGCTTTATTATAAAGAACGTCTCCTTTCCTAATAATAATAATAGTTATTTTAACAATAATAATATAACTATAATGATAAATGATAAATGATAAACTCATTGACAAAAATCGAGCCAAAAATCCCAAGCTCTGATACTAATCGAGAGCTCGAAAGCTGACCATTTCTGACCACGTGACCTATAAATTGATAAACAATAATATCAATAATAATAATAATAACAAACCAGCCCGAGGCTTTGAATTTATTTTTTCCATTAATATATATTCTTTTTTCTGTTCTTCTGTGGCGTTTTTTAAAATTTTTACCAAATTTTCATCATAAAAATTGTTGCCTTCATAAAAAAAATTGAATCATAAAATTTCCAATAAAAGTAGATATAAAAAACATAAATCTCATTTATTAGAAAAAGAAAAATAATAATACGGATGAAAACATTTATAAAACAGAGTATTACGATAATAATAAATAAAATGTAGATCTTTTATTGAATTTTCATTGCATTTTATTATAATAATTAAAATTTTTACGTTTTAAAGCAAAAAAAAATTGGCTTATAAAACTATTTTTTAGGAGAGCACATTGACCAACAGTTATCGCTAAAATATAACTCGTTGAGAAGTAAAAGAATTTTCAAAGGCCAAAAAAATGGACCTCCGCCCTCCCGTTGGGGTTTCATAACAAATTTGCTAGGATTGCATAAAGCTTCTTTTACTGCACTCTCATTGGCAGGATACATAGTCATAAAAATTTCCATGAGCGCTTCTTTTTTTGATTCATCTTTTATGAATCTGAAAAGATTTTTGGGGAATTTTCATATAAAATTATAAACAAAAAAATTACTATTAAGTGGTTTAAATAATAAAGTAAAACAAACTTTTATACAATAAACTTTTTGGTAATAAAAATATTAACTTTGATAAAGTTTCTCTAGAAGACAACATCTGCTGAACTTTCTTGGTTCCCGAAAGTTGATAGGCTACCTTAAAAAATTATGTTATTTCATTGGACAATTTAATTATCATAACGCTTCAATAAAAAAAACATTATTGATTATTATCATAATTTTTACAGGGTTTTAACTTTTATAATGTCTAATATATCTTTATAAAAAACTAATTTTATGTATATTTTATATAATATTATTTATACTTTTATATATACAACTGATTCTTTTTTTTATTATTATTAAAGAGTATTATATTTATATAAAATATATACGGAGGGACAGGAAATTGCTTGAGACTTCTCTATAATTCTACGTGCGTTCCACTCCTGTTAAGCAATAATGATAATAATAATATTCTACCATTACTTGTTATTCTATCAAAGATAAGTACCTTTTACTATATAGTTTTATTAATACATTTTATTTATCATAACTATTTTATTATTTTGTTATATTTATATTATAATAATAAAATATTACAAGTTCGGTAGGGTAGTGTTCAGGATTGTAGCCGGAACGAAAGTAAGCCACAGAAATTTCATAATCATTGCTGTAAACAAAAAAAAAGGAAATAAAAAATTACTTTACAAATTTTATGGTAAATGTTGAAAAGTATGCTTTAAAAAAGTTTTAGTTTATATAATTGAAGTACATGAATAAAAAGTTGTCTTCTAGTTTTGCTTTTGAATTTATATCGGACAAACTGATTCGCAGCATTGGAATGCCATGATCGACCAATAAAAAGTATTCAATAAAATTTTGATCAATTAGGTTTTTTTCATTAGGCAATATAATCATCGCCACAGCAACCGCGCAGTCAGATTTTCTTTGTAAAAAAAAAAAGAATTACTTCATATTTTTAAAAGTATAAAAAAACTTATAAAAGAGTTTAAAAGATTAAAAAAGTATAAACAATAATATAAAAGTTAATGCCGTTGCGTAGAGCAGTTTTGTTTATAATATTTATGAGCAAACGCTAAGGAATTAACAAGTCCGGAAAGCGCGCCATTTTCAGGAATTTGTTGGGAATTTATGTCTTTAAAAAAGCGAGTGCATACGAATCTAAATATGGCGCAAAAGAAAATTACAAAATAAAATAATTTCGTAAACTAAAATATGCATAGTTTATTAAAATAATTATACTTATGAAGAGAAGTAACTTTTGTAGACAACGAGGCAAAGGAAGAAGCAATTGTATTTACTTCAACTTGTTTTATTTTCCCAGCTTCGTTTAGCATATAATCTGCACGAAAGATACCCAGAACGGGCTTGTAACGTAGACATTAATCTTTTTAGCGTAATTTTAAAATTTAATTCAAATGTATAGGTTTAAGAGAAAATAAATACTAAACAAACTTTAGTATACATATTTTGTATATTAAAATTAAAAATATAACCTACGCTACAAAATTTTGACAATAAAATAAGTATATTTTAGTTTTTTATAATAAAAACTTTAAAAGTTGTGTTAAAGTTAATATTAACTTATTCACTTAACGTTCAATTTTTATTTTAAATTTAAAAAGTTGTATGGCATTTTAAAATTTGCTATAATAAAATAAGTAGAGACTTTATAAATTACTTTATAATTATTTAAAAGTACTTTTAAAAAGCAAGTACCTTGTTCAAATTAGACTCATTAAGAATAGAGAGCAACTTTTCAATAGAAGAATCTACTATCGCAGTTTCGCGTAGAGATTCTTTCAAAAAGTTTTTATCAAAAGCAGCAAGATGTTGCAAAAGATGAACTACAAAAATAAATAATAATTTTTTTTTTAAATATTAATAACAAGGAAATTAAGACCTGTTTCTTGTAAAGCATAAGCTCTTTCAAATTCAGCTTTGGGAAAAGGTGAAGGAGTTAAAGTAAAAGGACAGTGAACAATACCTTCGTCTCTGCTTCTTAGATAATATTTTAATGAGCTTAAGTAATCTCGATATATATACTGTTTTTTTTAACAAAAGGTTAATATAGTTGAAAAGCAAGTTGGCGGAATTTGAAAAAAATATTTAATTTTTTTTTTTATCAAATAAAGAAATTACTTGCCCAGTACACATAAGTACTCCATTCAACATTGCAATAGACACTGCCTTCATAGCGATTGTTTCCAAATCCTCCATTTCTTTTTTCAAGGATAAACAAACATAAAACAAAAAGCTATACAGGAGAAAATACAACTACTTGCGAAAAAACTTGTTACACCAGGAAACCCTCAATTTCTTTTAAATTTACAGTTCGATTATTATCTTAATTGTTGTCTATTTAAACAATGTTTTATAGCGAGGTGGAAAATGGAATTTACAATTAAAGTATTTACATTTTTGTTTATTTTTTTTACTTTTTATTAATATGAGTATAGTAGTATACCTATTTTTAAGCCCTGGTGTATTACTTTAGTTTCAAAATAGTAGCTAAATCTAAAGACTATAATAAAAAGACAAAGGACTCGACATACAAATATATTGTTTATAGAACTGTAAATATGATTACCTGGGTTCTAGCCAAATCTAAAAGGCTACCTTAGTAAAACATTTTATTTAAATATTAACATTTACGGGTGCTCCATAAGCGTATTATCTTCACTAAGTTAACTAAAGGTTACGGGTCTCACGACTCTATTCTAGTGGCTTTTGTTGTTTTATTTTTTTGTATGTTGACGGTATTCTTAAATGTTTGAAGTGTTTCGTAAACATTAATTTAATTTATTTATAAACTACTTTTCCTAATACTCCATCGACTCAACAACTTAAAAAATCGAGCTCGCAATCTGGAGTCATCGCAGTCAAAATACATTCCAATCATAGCCCAACTAATCTTCCATTTCTCACTTAATTTTATGGCATTTTATTATTACTATTATTAATGATTTAATAAGATGCTCGATGAAATCGAGGGCACTGACTTTTTAGTTTTATTTATAATTTTAAATATTTGGCGAAGCTCATATTCAGTCTCCGCTGGATATATCAACATTATATACATAAGTATGTGTGGAGAGGTATACAAACTATAAGTGTGCGTTTATAGTGCAATACAGGGCTGTCAAAAGCGTGCACCATTCTAGGGTTCGAATGTAAGTCCTTAAAGTCCACCGGCGGTTAGGAAACTTACAACCACGTTTAAAAGAGACTGTAGTCGCATTACTAAAATAGAACAAGTGGTTCCAACCAAACGAGTCATTATGCACGAAGTAAGTTGCGCCGGTCATTGACCGCAGAAGCTTGTTTTGTTGTGCTACAGGAGCGCAACAGTCTACGTTTTTTCATAAGTCAAAGCAGCAGATGCGTAGATCATTATAGGGCGCAGGCATACGTTATAAGACAGAGTTCATCACGCAGGGACATTGCTCTCTTCGCGAACAACAGCGGATAAAGCGCGTAGATTACAGCTATAATCTTAGCCACAACAAATTCAACGTATTGCCAGCAAGTTAACCGCTTATCGATTATAACGCTCAAGTAATTGGCCCGAGGCGGGGTGGTGTGTGCATCTTCTTGTGGTGAGAATTGCTCTCTTTCCTTTTAATAAATGGTTACTCCCTACTGCCGTCACCAGTTGGCAAATGTTTTCGATAACGTTGTAGGTGTTGCCGTGATAATGAGGTGCTCTTAGAAGACGCAACGACCGTCTCATCGGCCTAGATTGTGATGCGAGTGTGGGTATTGAATGGAAGTGGGAGCAGGAGTGAGATCCCTGCGGGAACACCAGCTATCCGTCTACGATATGGGACAGTGTGGTCCCCACTATCACTCGAAAGCGTGACCGCAGAGAAACACGCTAGTACCTCGTAGAGAGCTAATGACGGTGGCACAGTATTGCACGTTACTTAGGAGAGTTATAAGCGACGTTAAGCATTATCGGAAGTATGCTTTTAGAATTACCAAAAAACCTGGGGATGACCTTGACTATTTAGCAGGTTCTATCTTACCTGTGTCTTAGAGCGTATGCTATCATTAGTAATATGCCTTGTATTTGTTCCTTAGTGTTCAATGATAAGTTAGAAAGACGTCGGTCATACGCGTTAAAAGGCTTTTTCAAGATTAAGAAAGACTCTGCTCGTAAATTACTTTAAGTTGAAATTTCGAGCCGTCCACTCAACAAGGCAGGAATTTGCTGTGTCGTCAAGTGGCCCTTTCGAAATCCGAAGTGATATTCAGAAAGCACTTTGTATGTTTATACAAACAGTCCATTCGGCGTAATAAAACAGGCTCCACATTATACCCAGGGCCGAAATAGGCTAATGAAACAAAACTTAGCTAGGCCTGGTAAAGAACGCGGAGCCTTGGGTTGCATTACAACGGAGGCTGTTATCACCGTGTTGGGTGGAACCATAAGAGCTTTAAGGTAGCCCGAGTTGGAGAAACACACTGAACTTCTAGATGTCCGGCGAGTGCGCCGCCTTATCTTCGTCGCTTTCAGCCATCAGTCAGCTCTTTCTAATGTGTCTGTGGAGGCGGTTTAGCGTTAGTTTATCGTTGGGATTTGTGCAACAAAGGCCAGGTGTACTAAGCGGTGGCGTTGACGGATAAGGTTTCTTATAAACCGGTGGACGGCTAGGGTGATACGCAAGTTTGTGACTGGTTTTCGCGGTAACATGGGCAGACAATACGCGCCTTTAAAAATATTAACCGCGGCTTCTAATAGGTAGGAAACAGTAGTGGGTAGATGATTGGGGACTAGCAATGCGTCAACCACAGCTGTAAAATTTTTTTGACCAGCCCGTGAGTGACGGTATCCAGAGTTTTGCAGGAGTTTTGCCTTTACCTAACTTTGATAAGACAAGCAGACATGCCGACAGGTGGATGTCTTTAACAACGGCCAGGTCGAGGACGCGTCTAAAGTTCCCGTTTTTGCCATGTGTGCCGGATGTTAAGGTGCCAGAACGCGAAATTGGTGTTGGCCCGCCTACTTTTTAATTACTTTCCCGTATGGGTTTTCAATACGACTACTCCAAGCAGCGGGTTTGCAGTTGAAGTCACTACTGAGAATAAAAGGCAAGCTACCTCGAAGCAATTTGTCCAGGTCATTTATGTAACCTTGCGAGGGATCTGTAGAATGATTTTACTTCGATTAGCCTCGTATCAGCAAAGTTGTGACGGCTTCCACGCTCTTTAGGTTAGGAAGTGCGAACGGGCGAGCTGGCAAATTACGTCGCACCATTATAGCTACGCCTTCATCGTCCATCTGTCACATCGTTCAGGCGGTAAGATGTTTAATTCCAGAAAACCAGCCTGTTGCCCGCTTTCAGGGTGCGTCTAACTTAACAATGCGATATCTACGTCTTTACTCCGCTACAGTTGTAGAAATTCGTTCTTTAAGGTGCTCTTTGCTTTAATGCTAAGAGTATTGTTAGCTAATAGTATATATGTTAATACGGTGCTCCCATATTCCACTGCAAGAAAAGGCAGATGGCGCTATGGGCGACCTTAAAAATCATTTGTGGTCATCAGATTGCTTATCACTCGAAGAAATGTTTCAAGAGAGTGTCTCGCCTAATTGTTTTGGAGTAGTAGATCGTTGCTGTTGAGCAGAGCGTGATGTATGAGAACGTGTTGGTGTGGCGCAAGCAATTTTTTCGAGGATCCTTTAAAAACCCTCGGCAATGCGCAGTGTTGGCTTTGTTAAGTTGCGCATAAAGAGGGCAACTCTTAAAGCTTCTCACTATGAACCTTTAGATGGTCTTCCCCACAGCCGACTCAGCTGGGATTGATGATACTATTTTTTGGATTATGACTAAAACGTTACAGCTGAGGCTCTGCCCTATGCGGTCACTCTCATGCAGCGGTTCAACGCTTACTTGCAAGTGACAATGATTTCAATGCGTAGGTTAACGTCCCTTCCTTCTCCGACGGGTGTACAAGAACTAGTGACAGTGGGGTAAAAATCCTTCAGCATATAGTGCCATTTTGATGTCTGCTAAAGGTAGATCAACGTATAAAACTTGGAGAAAGATTTTAAGGGGTTGCCTTAAGGTACAGGTCGCAGAAGATAGTTTAACGATATTTCTCGGCAGTTGAAGGCAATAAGTGGATGACGTCAAGAGGATTGCGATCGAGAAAAATCTTCGCGCCTTGAATGTTAGGGGGAATTTTTATTCCACGCCTACGTCATTCTTCTGAGTTGCACTGGTACAGGAGTTTTTTCGGAGAGGGAGTCGGTTCCCATTTTTTCCAAATCGGGTTGGGTAAATGCTTGCCATACTGGAAGTGAATGTAGGGCATCTTTAGTGTATATCGTTCTTACTACTACGGCTTTCAATAGTATTTCCTTAATATTATTACTATTAATTTTAATACTAGAAATATCATTATGTTTACTATTAAGATTGCTATTATTGTTATTTATTGGTTTTGTGTTATAACCACTTTTTTTTTACCAAGAAAAACGTTTAATATATAATCGATAAACCGCCCTTATTTACCTAAATTGTGTATTAACATTCGATTTACGTTTAAAGAAACTTTTAAAAAAAAAATATTTTCTTAAAAAAACACTAAAAAATTGTTTAACTGGCTCTACGCATTAATATATAACCTGGCTATTGTACCTTTTTTTCCCATTCAATTCATCTTCGCGTTGTTATAGTGAATTAACAACGAACGTTTTTTATATGCTTCTACTCTCTTATAAAGTAAAACTTTTTAACCTTTATTGAAATGTAATTTCTGGTAATACATTTACAGGTGAAAGTTATTTTATTAAAATTTAATTTAAAAATAAAATATAGATTTTACATAAATATATAAAAATATATAACGTTTGGATAAATATTACAAAACTAGAGGTAAAAAAAAATCAAACCAGAATAATTGAAATTATTTGAAAAATTTAATTCTAAAAAGTAAAAAAATTTAAATAATTTCTTTGCTTAACTAAATTAAAAGTTTTAATCTTCTTAAGCAGCAGAAATATGAAAGGCACTATTAAACTAATTAATACTGAAAAACTACTAAATTTTTTCTTAATAAATTACTATTAAAATTTTAGATATGCGCTCTTTAAATTTAATAACTTTAAGAACGCCCAATATTTCTAAAAAGATTTAACGCTTTTCTATGAAGACTTATAATTGTTAACATCATAATTTTACTTTTTAACTTTATCCAAATAAAAAATTGAGCGCTTTTTATATTTTAATCTACTTTAAATTCGCGAAATCTTTACATTCTAAAATAAAAGTGCATTTCTGAACAAACATATAATTATTAACATCATATTTTTATTAGGTAATTTTTCTTTTTTTTATAAAAAAATTATGTGCACTCTAAATTTATTTTACTTTAAATTCCAAAATCCTTAAGTTTCTCAAAGAAAGTAAAAAGCTTTTTTCTATAGAAACTGATATTTATTAATATCACATAAAATTAGATGTGCATTTATTTAAATTAAGTACTCAAAATTCCAAAATCTTTTAGTTTTTCAGGAAATTAAGCGCTTTATAAAATTAAAATTTTTAATAGTATAATTAATTGTTATTTTATTTCTATTCCATATTCATTGTACTTTATTAGTTTAAAAAATTCATATTGGCGATGAGCGATTAGGAAAAAGTTTAAAGCAGGCCTTTTAATGCTTAACCATATCTACTCAAAAACGTTTTAAATTTGATTAATATTTATTAATATGAAAAAAAAAAACAGAGGTATAGAACTGTTTAATAAAAAATTTAATCAACCCTTTTCTAAAGAAAAAACAGATTGAAACATGCGGTCGGACTTTTCACTATTTTTCCTGTTTTTTTGTGATCCCAACAATTTTTTTTTAAAACTTTTTTTTCGTTTAGTTGGTTGATTATTGCTATTATTATTACTACTACCAATATTATTATTATTTTGAGGAAAAAAAAATTTAATTGTTTTAAGGGAAGATGAAAGATCTTTTTTGGGGAGGTGTGTTAAAAGATTGTTAGAAAATTCCAATTTTTCTTCGTTAAAAAACTTTTCGAGAGAAACATTGGAGCTTTTTTCATCGCGGAAGTTTTCAGCCACAACAGAAACGGACACGCCTTAAATTGGTAACAAATAATAGTATTAATAAATTTAACCATTTTTATATTTTAACGATATTAATAATAAATATTATCTTTCTTATATAAAAATCTTTTATAATAACAATAATAATAATAAAATCTTTTTTTTCTTTTACTTAAACTTGTATTGTATTAATATTGAGATATTATATTATAATTACTATTACTTTTATTTCTACTAGGATACTTATATTTCTCTATAACGATAATGCTAATGTTATTAGAGAACTTTTTTTTTAATTTGTTTGATGATAAAATTAATAAACTTCCTTTTTTCCTACTTATATTTAAGTACTAACAATAATAATTATAAGTTTTATTCTCCTCTTTATATATTTTTTCTATAACAATAATAAAAAGATTTTTTTTTCTTTCTATTGTATTTATGTGAATATTTTTTTATAAAATTAATTATAATAAACTTTTTATTTGTATTAATAATAGTAATAATAAACTTTTTCTTTTTACTTATAAATAAATATATATTTTCATAATAATAAAAATAACTATAAAATTTTTCATTTTGTATATATTTAACAATAATATATTTTTATATAATTATAATTATATATAAATGATAAACTTTTTTTCTTATTTAGTAAAATATTTTAATTGATAATAATAATAATAAGCTTACAAGGAAGAATTTCTTCTTCGCTCAATAACTTCTGGACAGCTAATAACAAAACACTACTACGTCCGTTACAATTGCAAGAGGGCATTGCGCTGGACTTAGACTTCCGTTCAATTATTTTATTGCTAAAGTAGGCGAATGAAAAAGGATATAGAGAAATGCCGGCCAATAGGATGAAGGGATAATAAATAATGGGCCAATGAATAAAAAGGAAACCGAACACGCGTGTAATGCACGCTTAGAGTTTTTGCATATCTCTTATTTTCTTCATAATCTTTATATATATAATAGTAATAACAAAAAGATAATATAAAATAAAATAATAAAAAATCATAAAATATAAATAATAAATATAAATGAAAATTTAAATAAAAGTAAACAGGAAAAATTAATATTAATAATAATAATAAAGAAAAATATATATTTTTTATATAATAATTAGTAATAAAAATGTTGATATAAAAATATAATAAAAATATTAAATTATAAAATAAAAATAAACAAGAAAAGTTAACGTAATAATAATATTGTATAAATCTAATAAAGGTCATAATAAGAACGTTAGTATATTAATAATAACGATAATAGTGATATAAAAATATAATAAAAAAAATATAATGTAAATAGTATAAATATAACAATTTAATAAAAAATAATAAAAAAACTTATAAGGTGATAATAAAGAAAAGTCAAAGTAATAAAAATATAATATAATAAAAAATCTATAAACATTTCAAGGGAATAAAATTACTACTTAATGAAAAAAATAAGTAATAATAGTAAAAAATGAAAATAATAACTTAAATAAATATAAAAAATAATAAATAATAATATTTAAAAAAATATATAGTAATTATAGAAATATACAAACATGATAAAAATAATAATAAAGTATAGTAAAAAAAATTATTATTATAAAAATATAATGAAAAGAAAAGTAGAAGTAATAGTTAAAATAATAATAATAATAATAATAATAGAAACGTGATAAAGTAAAACTTAAAAAAATAATAATAGAATAAAAATATGTAATAATAATACTTAAAGAATGATTTTATAAATGTAAATATAATAATAATAATAATAACTAATAAAAATAATATATAAAATTTATAATAAAATAATATTATAGAAATAGTAACCGTATAATAATAAATATTATTATTATATATAAAAAAGTAATCAATATAAATATTAGAAAAATTAATGTATAATTTTTTTAAATCATTTTTTATTTTTTTTTATAAACTTGATTAAATATAATAAATAAATAATCTTATTTGATAAAAAAGGAAGCAGAATAGAATTATAAAACAAAACTATAATAATATTTATTATAAAAAATAAAAAAAGTTAAAAAAATATATAAAAGTAATAGTTTAAATAATTAATAATAACAAATATATTTTTTTATATAAAATTTATTAAGAAAAATTAAATAAAATAATAATAAGTATAATAAATAATTGTATGAATATAAAAAATAATAATAAAACTTAAAGAAATTAAATATAAAAGTATAAATAAACAAAAAGGAAAATAATAATAAAATATATTTGATTAAAAATATACAATTAAAATTTTAAAAGTATATTATAAATTATGGAATTCAATGATTCAATAATACTAAATTATTTATTGTAAATAAAAATAATTAAAAGTAGAATTAAATATAAAGAAAAATAATATTTATAGTTCTATTTTTTATAAATAGAAAAAGAGTAATGGAAATAATAATAGTAACCTTCTTCTAGTCTTTCTATTAACTCGTGACACAAAATATCCACCCATTTTCTAAGTTTATAAGAAGTTAATAGTGATTGACTGTAAAAATCCGCCAATGTAAAGAAAACAATATAAAAAAGTTTCGTAGTTCATGAAGATAAAAGAAAAAAGGCTGGAATTAAGAGAAAATTTATAACAAACAAATAAAAATTAAAAAAGTAACCAAAGAAATAATTGGCAAATTATAATGAAAAAAAAAAATACGCCCAACATCGAGCCCCTTTATTAATGTAAAATAAAAGTTTTACCAAAAACAACGTAATGTTAAGTATTTGGTAAGCATGACAGCCAATTTTTGTACATTAACAAAAATCACAGCCACTAACAATAAACACAGCAAAGGTATACAAGATTTCCTGGTAATCATAGGTTAACGAAAAAGTTTTGGTAGAGCCCATGCTTCCCAGCTTTTCTCTCGAAGAAACAATTCGCGAATCGATTCCTTCATAACGATAACAATAATATTAACAACAGAAATAAGAAAATATTTTAAAAAAGGTACCAATAAAATAAAGAAATAAATGAAAACAGTGAATCTCTATTTAAATAGATAAAATATGGAACAAGCCGTCAAATATCGCTATATCCAATAATAATAAGAAATTAAACATTCCATTATATATAATTTAAAACAAGCCATCGAAAACGAAGCAAAAAAGTTGTATGATAGTGAGGCTGAAATAAGAAAAGCGTGAGCTAATGAAAAAAAGAAAATGAGAAAAACGAAATCGAATCTAAAATATATTACAAATTCTAATTCTAATTAAAACAAGTCAATGAAAACAAAAAGTACACCAATAAAAAATAAGCTAATTTATAGGAACCAATCAGCATAAAAAGGGACCATTTTAGTTAAAACAATCCAATTAAAATTTTAAAAGTCCCTCATGACCATTAGCAAATTTAAATGAACCAAGCAAAAATAAAAAATGAACAAGTCAGTTAAAAAGTAAAAAGGTCACCATGAACATAAGCAAACCTAAATAAACCACTCAACAATGTAGAAATATTTCTTAATTCATTATAATATTACAAATTATTTACCCTCGCCCATAAAGAATAGAAAAGAAACAAATAAAAAATTGACAAGCACCTCTTGAATACCGAAAGAGCCACCTAGAAAATTCGCTATCAAGCACTTTACACAAATCTTCCAATGAAAAGTTCCATAATTCACCAAGAGTCTTCACGTGGAGCTTCTCATTGACTAAAGCACCGTTTTTTCCTCCTAAAAAGTGAAGTAAACCACAATAACAATATATTTTTATTTATAAATAATAAGTTTTCAATAAAATAAATAAAAGTAAACCAAAATAATAATACATTTTTATATATAAATAAAAAGTTTATTATACAGTAAAGAATATAAAAGTAAATCAAAACAGTAAAATTATAAAATAATAATAAATTGTATGAGAGTATACTATAACAAATTAAATATTATAAAAAAAAAAGTAAAAAAGTTATATAAATTAAAAAATGTATAAAAGTAAACCATAATTAAAGTTTTATACATAAATAAAAAAGTTTCATTATATATTTTTAATAATAAACTAAATGCTTTAATATATAATATATAAAAGGTATATCAATAATAATAGGTTATATAAAAGTGTATAGTAATATTAAACAAAATGTTATTATTTATACTAAAGTTTGATAAACAATAAAAAATATATAAAAGTAAACCAAAATAATAAAGAACCATATATAAACAAAAGAGAGCCTATATAAAATAATAATAAATATACAAAAATATATAAAAACAATAATAATAAATTATTTTTATATAATATAATATAGTCATGTGAATAATAATAATTAAAAAATAAAAAGTAAATATAAGCAAGAACCCAACAACGGAACTTTTTGGAGAGGAATATCCTTTAAAAAAGTGGAAACCCCCGATTCACTAATGATGGTCTGTTTGTTCGGTTTATTAGCAGAGGAACCTTTCGTTATTTATTATTATTATGATTAAAATTATTATTACCTGTTCAAGTTATTAAAAAATAATATCAAGTTTTTATATAAAAAGTTTTTTTAAAAACAAAAAAGCATAAAGTAAATTAAAATAGTATAAAAAAATTTAATCTACTAACTTATTTTAAAAAATGTTATTTTTAATAATATAAAAAAATTATAAAAAAAAAATTTATAATATAAAAAGTAAAAAAATATGAAACACAACATTTCATTTATGCAGTAATAAAGAAAGTATAAAATGTAAAAAAAATTATTATAATTTTAATGAAAATATTAAAAAAAATAAAGTGTAACTTTTATTATCAAATGCAATCAATGCTGAGTATCGGACGCAATTTAAAAAACTGCCAGTACTAGATGAAGGCAAGTGCACACCCAAAACTAACCTGTTGTGTAGTCGACCTCACACGTGGTAAAAACTAAACTTGATATGTCAATAGAAGATATAGAAAAGTGGGGGGTTCAATAAACATGGAACAGCGGCGCACACGCACACACTGAGGGCCAATAAGGAAAGCTAATGGTGGATGCGCACGTTCCTTAATCTGGTATCCGCAGTTTTAAAATTGGACCAAATACTCCTGACTAAGAAGAAGATAATAATAAGAAAAAATAATACAAAAAAAAAGGTTGAAAATAAAAATAATAATATAAAAAGAATGTAAACTTTATATAAACTTTTTATTTTTATAATAAAAGTTAATAAAAAATTTAATAATAATAATTCTATAAAAAATAAAAGGGATATAAATTTTTATAAAAACTTTTTTTTTATAATAATAAAATACTTTGAAACAAAAAAGTTTTAAATATAAAATTAATAATAATTATATATAAAAAAATTGAAATAATATAAACAAAAGAAAATACTAAAAAACAAACAAAAAAGTTTGAATATAACAATGATAATCACGAATACAAAACATAAAAATAATATAAACTTATATAAACTATTAAATAAAAAATATCCATATAAACATTCTAAATTATTATAATAATAACAGTATAATAATAATATATAAAAAATGTATATTTAATAATAATAATAATAACAATTATATCAATATATGTATATATAAACTTGTTAAAACTATTAAATAAATATTTTTCATTAACATTTTATTTTAATAATAATAATTAAAAAATTATATGGAACAAAAAGGTTTATATATAATAATAAAAGAAATAAAGAAGTAAAAAAAAATTTATAAAAAATATTGAAGAGCAAAAGCGGGTGGACAACACGTCATTTTGCTGAAAATGAAGTATGGAGGGTAATGCGAGGGCAATACGTGCGTTAAAGCACGTGTAGTACTTCTTTATAAAAGTTGTTACATATACTAGTAATAAAGTAAACAACGAAAAAAATAATAATGACTAATTTTTTAAATACAAAAAGTAAAACATGAAGGTATAAATAAAAAGAAGAAAAGAATAATAAAAAGTAAATATATAATAATAGAAAATAATATTTAAATATTAATTAAAAATAAAATATACATATAAAAAATTATGAAAAGTAAAATAAAAAAAAGGGATATAAAATATTTAATGAGTAAAAATAAAAATATAATGAAAAATAAATAACAATAATAATTATTCATAAGAAAATAATATAATGAAAAGTAAATAATAAAAAAATCCAGCATTTACTATAAAGCTGTTATAAAAAATAATAGTAAGTAAACTCAATAATAAAAAAGTATATTTAAAATAAGTTAACAATAATAATAAGTAAAATAATAAAATTTAAAAATATAATAAGGAGTAAATAATTTATAAGAATGAAAAATAAATAATAATAATATAATGATATACATAATAATGATAAGAAGAATGAAATATAAATAAATAAATAAAATAAAAGATAATAAAATTATAATAAATAGAATACAATAATTATAAGAATAATATAAAATATAATAGTAATAATATAAAAATAAACAGTAAATAATAATGAAAATAAATGAAATATAAAAAAATAATAATAAGTAAACCAAATAATGATAAATATATAATAAAAATTAGTAAACAACAACAATAATAAGTAAAATAAATAATTAAATATATAAATTATGAGAATAATGAAATATAATGATAAGCAGTACATAATATTTATAAGAAAAAAATAGTAATAAGTAGAATAAATAAAAACTAAGCGAATATATTAATACTTTTTTGCACAATATTTTTCAAGTTTTACTACTTTTTATATTATTTATACATTTTTATTATTTCTTACAATTTTTAAAGCATAATTATATGAAATTAATTTTTTATTACTTTAACTTTTTTGTTTCAATAAGCTGAAAACAATATAAACATTATTTTATTATTTACTCTATAAAAGGTTACTTTTCTGCTATTATCAATATAATAAAATAAATAACCGAGTTTTGCCAATAATTTGCTGTGGCCAATCCCTGCTGAGCAAGTATACTTTAGTTCATTAAAAATCGCATCTCTTGCTTCCTATTGGATAATAATATTTAAACGTGATCAGAAATATAAAATTATAAACTTTAGCCAATAAGGCAGCAGCATGAAGGCACCGCTCTTTCACTAAAGCATCGCCAGCGGCCACGTGGTCTGATATAAAGATGCCCAATCCTAAGCAAAAATACGGTAAGGGATCTTTCTGATTGAATTAATATTTCATGTCTGGAGCGATACATAATCAACCGCATATAAACTAATAAAGGATAGGTTACCAAATACAGTGATATGGATTAATATCTGAAAGCGGATTGGATGATAAAATTAGCAAAAATGCAGATTATTATTTATTTATTATTATTTATATACTTATATATTTCTTATTAGTTATTCATTTTATTTATTTTATTAGTATTATTTAATATAATTTATATATTATATTCATTTATTATTATAATTCTTATTATTTATTATAACTAATTAATTAATTATTATTATTCATTAAAATATAAAACCTTCCCAGCAACAAACGTAACTTTCGTCCAACTTTGCCGTCCGCACTTTACTAAAAAAATATTTTAAGTTTCCAAAAAAAGCAAACAATAAAAATAATAATATATGAATTCATGGGCCAGTAGAAACAGTAAAAAACAGCCAATCAAGATAGAAGAGAACACATGGTCTGTTAAATCCAAAAAGGCCTCATCGATGCTAGCGCGTTCCATAATTGGACAAAAATGCTTGAGGATCCGCATGACTGAAGCGCTGGCCTTTCGGTAAAACCTCAAACTTTTTAGTGGAAAAAAGTTCTTTTATTATTTTTATTAGAGAAGTTACTGAAAACTTTTACATAGAAAAGCATTCGTTATCCGTATGAAAAAAAATTAAAAAGTTTTTCAATATACTTAAAAGCTATAAAAAAAATAAATAAGCGATAATATATTTCATACACAACTTCATTCGCTCGTAAATAAATAATAAAATATATTTATATATAATAAAAAAGTAAATTATGAATTGAAAAGTTATAAAAAAAGTATTACTATAAAAACTATTTAATAATAATCATAATAAAAAGTTTTTTAGAAGAATTGCTTGTTAAAATATAATAAAAAAATATTATAAATATAATAAAAAGTAAATAATAAATAGAAAAGTTATTGTAAATATCGTAATTACTAAAAAAATTTTTCTTTCCTATTCTTTTTTATAATTTTTTTAAAATATATTATTCTTTATAAATATTTTTGTATTTTATTTTTATAATAAATATGATATTATTATTGTTTAAACATTTTTTTTACGTTAATTATTCTTTATTTCTATATATTATAAAAATAATACTAAAAATTTTGCTCGTAAAAAATTAATAAAAAGTAAATTATGGATAAAAAAAGCATTAAAAATCTTGTATTTACTATAAAAAATTTCATTAATAATATTAATAAAAGGTTTACTTTACAAAAATATAGAATTACATATTAATATTAATATTACCAGCATTATAATTATTTATAATAAAAAATATATTTAAATATAAAATTATAATAAGATTTCATAATGTTAATTATTATTATATAAAATATATAAAATATATAAAATTTATAATTAAAAAATTATTATAATAATAATTATCGCTAATAAATTTATAGTAAAAAAAGTATTAAAATTTTTTTTAAAAATAATATAAAATATACTAATATAATAAAATTGTTATTGTTTTATAGAAAATGAAATTCACTATTATTATAATCATTACTTTCTAAAAAAATAATGAATAAAAATATATAATAGTTTGTTATTATTATTTTTTAAAAATTTAAAAAATTATTTAATAAGCAGTAAGAAATAATAAAATTAATTATTATAATTATAAAATAATTAATAATAATAAAATATTAATATTAATATTTAAAAATTATAATTTGTAAATAATAAAGTATATTATAATAATAATTATAATATTGATTAATAGTAAGAAATTTAAAAATAATATATTAAAAGTATTTTTTTAATAAAAAAAGATCTTATTAAGCATAAAAATAATATAAAATATACTAATTATATTTAAATCTAAAATTTTATGTATTATAATAAAAAAAGAATTAATTAAGCAGTAAAAATAAAAAAATTATTCTAATTATTTTCAAAAAATAAAAAAAATATTTTTAAATAAAATATATTAATATAAAAAATAATTATCAAAAGTTGATTATTTAAAAATAAAAGTAAGAAATATATATTAAGAGTATATAGTAAATAGTAAATATAATAATAATTAATGTTAGATATAAAAAAATTATTATAAAAAAAAATTTTCAAGCAGTAAAAATAAGAAAATATACATCATTATTGTTATAATTATTCTCATAAAAATAAAGAAAATTTATTAAATACCTAAATAATAGAAAATATATTAATATAAAATAAATATTTGTTTATTATTCTAATAATAATAAAATTATCTTTAAAAAATATATATAATTTTTTTTTTAAAATAAAAAAATTCGTACTATTATATTTAGAATTAGAAAGTATTATAAACAAAAAATGACAGAAGAAAAATTTATTATTATAAATCAAAAAGAAATTTTTTATGCAGTAAAAAATAATAATTATTGTTATTAATAGAATTATTATAAAAAGTAAAAATAAAATTACATATTAATATTAAAAATTAAAAAAAAAATTATGTAGTAAAAAATAACAATTGTTATTGCAATTAAAAGAATTATTAATAAAAATAATTGTAATAAAATATTATTAATAAAAATGAAAATTGATTATTATTCAATATCTTAAAAAAAATTATCATTAACAATAATAATATAAAAAGATTTATTATGCAGTAAAATAAGAATAATTATTGCTATGGATAAAATATCATGAATCATGATAATAACTGAAATATTATTAATATTAAAAGATATTAATTCAGCTTAAATAATAAAATTTATTATAAGTATTATTATTATTATTAAAAATCAATTATTAAAGAAAATATCAAATATATATATAAAATAAATGAATAATAAATATTTGTAAAAGCCCAAAAGAAAAAAAATAAAAAATAAATATAATTTTAATTTTTTTCTAAAAAATCATAAAATTATTATTAAATATGATAAAAATATAAATAAGAAAAAAAAATTTATCTAACAAAAATTTAATAAAAATGATAAGAAGTTCTATTATTATTCAATAAATAATAATTACCAGAAAAATAATATTATGAAAACAAAAGAAAAATATTAAAGTAAAATAATTTAAAAAAAAATATTAAATCAAAAAATAAACCAAAAAAAACAATAAAGTACATAAAATAAAAATTTATAAATAAAATATTAGTAAAAAGTAAAACTTTACTTTTATTAAAATAAAAATAAAAAGTTTTATAAAGTTTATAATAAATATAATAATAATGATAAAATGAATAAAAAAGTTAAATTATAATAAAATTATTATATAAAAATTGAACCAATAAAAGTTTTTTTTAAACAAAAATTCATTAAAATGTGTTGAATGGATTACTTTTTTGATGAAATAAAATAACCAATCACATCAATCCCTACTGCGTACAAAAAAAATTATGTAATTATTAGAAAAAAATTTATTTTTCATGAGCTTCTAATAGATTAATGTATTAAGTTTTAAAAATTATTTTCTTTTAAAAATTATATAATAAAAAAATAATTTATTAATTTGTTTGTAAGTTATTTTTTTTAATAATAGTCTAGGAAAAAACTTTTTTAAGTAAATTTCTTGTCATTATTATTATAATAGTAATAATAACTTTTTAAAAGTAAATTTCTTTTTAGTATTATTATTATAATAAAATTATAAATTTTTGTAAGTAAATTTTTTTAACAATAAAAATTTTCAAAAAATTTTTATGATTTTTTTAATTCACAATAATAATAATAAAATAATAATCTATTAAATTTTTGGTAAGTAGATTTTTTTGCAATAAAGTTTTTTAGAAAACTTTGTAATAATAAAATATAATAATAATAATAAACTTTTTTTATAAAAGAATTTTTTTTACAATACTAAAAAACAAAAAATTAATTTTTATTAACTTTTCGAAGTAACCTTTATTTTCAATTAGAAAAATTATTAGAAAAATAATAAAAATTTTACAAAGATACTTTTTATAAGTAAATTTTTTTTGTTTTTTTTATTATAATAGTAAGCAATAAAATATTTAATAAACCTTTTATAAGTAAATATTTTCAGTTTTTTTTATTAGTCACAATAAACAGAAAAATAAGTATACTTAACTTTTTTAGAAGCAAGTTTTCTTTGCTTCTTTTTTTTTAAGTTTAAATTTATTATTATATATTTACTTCCTCTTTTTTTTTTTCCTGCATTTTTATTTTAATTTTTTATAAGTATTCTTTATTTTATTATTATCTTTTATTTTTATAAATTATAATAATAAACATAAAAATAATAATTATAAAACTTTTTTTAAGCAATTTTTTTTTAATTTTTTTAATAATAGTAAATAATTATTTTATTATAATAAGTAATTTATATAATCTATTATGAAAAAAACATATAAGGGCTTTAAAAAATATAAATAAATTTTATACAATTTTATTATTATAATAATAATAATAGTATTAACTTATATGAAAATTTTCATTACAATATTATTATAATAACACTAATATAACAAGACATTTAGTAACTTTTTAAATGTTATATAATAATAATAATATTTTTTATTAAACTTTTATTAGTAAATTTGTAGACAATCTTAAAATAATAATAATAATCATATAAAGATTTTATTAACTTTACTATATTTATAATTTTAATATTTATAATAATAAAAAAGTTACTAACTTTTTATATGTAAAATATAATAATATATTTTTTATTAACTTTTTTTTCAAATGTTCTAATAATAATACTTAAAGAATAAATAATAAATTTCTCAACTTTTTTAAAGGTAAATTTCCTAAGAATAACAGTAAACTAATAATTTTTTTTAAAAAAAAAATTTCTTACAATATTAATAATTATTAAGAAAAAATAATTATTCTATTAACTTTTTTAAAAGAAAATTTCATAATAATAAGAGACTAATAATTTTTTTCTATAATTTTTCTTATAATAATAATAACATAAAAAAAAATAATTATTCTTTATCTTTTAATAAGCAAATCCCTTAAAACTTTATGATAATAATAATAAACTATTAATTTACTATAATTTTTCTCAAGTACAATAAATTCTTAAAAGTTTATTATGATATATAATTAATAATTATAATTATAAAATGGTACATGAAATTTTTTTTAACAAAAAAAATTATATTAAACTTTTAATATATAAAAATAAATAATCATAATTCTAAATATTTAATAAAGCTATAAATTATTAAAAAAAATGGCATAATATAATTTATTATAAATAATAAATAGCAAAAACTTATATACTTTCAATATTTATAAAAAAAAAATAATTAAAATTTACTTAAAAGAAGTTCGTATAAAATAGCAATAACTAAAAAAATTCCACCTCGCCTTATGAGTTTTCTTGTTTTCATTTTCGCGGTACTATATATTATAAAAATAAATAATGAAATTTAGTATAAAAAAATTATTAAATTTTATTAATGAAAATTATTAAATTGTTAAATGAAATTTTTATTTAAAAAAATATTATAAAAATAAAAAAATAAGGAACTTTAGTATAAAAATAATCGTTGTTTAATTTTAAATAAAATCAATAAATCGTTATAAATAATTTGCTTCAATTTTTTATAATAAAATCCATTAATAAAAAAAAATATCTTTTTTTTTTATAACATCTTTTAAAAAATTAAATTTTTTTTAATAATAAAACTAATAATTATATTAAACTTATTATAGTATTAAAAATTATAAAATACAAATATGAATGAAATTTTTGAAGTTGAATATTTTTTTAAAAAATTAATAAAAAAGATTGTTAAAAAATATTTATGATATCACTATAGAAAAAGAAAAATTAAAAAAATTAACTTTTGATTCGCCATCCGCTGGTGTAAAAGTCGCCACGTGGACTTCCTTCAATGTGGAGCATTTCTCGCGCGCAGAAAAAATTGTATCGCTTCTAAATTGGTACTATTTGGTTAACAAGCATCAAAAAAATAACGCATTTAAATACATCTCTTTGTGAATAAAATTTTCCAACCAATAAAGAATTTTAATAAAATATACCAAATTATTTACAATAAAAAAAAATGACATAAAATTGTTAGAAAAATTGAAGAGGATTAAAAATAATAATAAAAAATATCATAATGAAAAATATTTTATTATAATAAAATTAAATTAACGTATAATTAAAAAATATTTAAAAAAATATAAAAGGATTAGCTACCATTCAACTAATTTGAAACCATTAAATGTAATCTGAAACTTTTTGAATAATTTTTAACCAATATCGACTTCCATATCATAATAATAGACCTAAGAGGTTAAGAGGGTCCCACTACTCTACTTCGAGCGCGGCTACTCCCGAAACTAGAATTCGTTTGTCATTATGTATACAAGTCGATAGGCGTGAAAATATTTAAACAAGGGGAATGGGTGTGCCAGGAATTATTTTTTTATTAAGTTTTTATAAATAAATAATAAAATTTATAAATTAATACAAAGAATACTTATTGTTTTACTAACTTGCGGAGAAAGAAAGGAGGAGCTATCTATTTATTGCTCCGTAAACGAAGAGTACTTATATCTTCGGGGGAAGAGATACAAGATGTAAAAAATGTGTGACAGACGTAGAAACACGTGCTATGACATGCGGCAAGGGCACGTAGTATAAAACACATGATGTGTAATATGTGGTATAATAAACACAGGGTATATGTACCACGCACGTGATTTATCATAATTAACTCCAACGTTAACCGAATGAACATCGATGAGCAAACCCTCGCATGCTTGAATTACTTAAATCGCATGCTTGAATTACTTAAAGGAGAATACATTCTAAACATTTTTCCTGTACTACTATTGATTTAATTGTAATGTTTAGTGTGTCGCCGGTGACTACGAGAATTTAATCTTTGATAACTTTTTATATAGGGATTTGAGTTTGGTTAGTACTACGAGTTCAGGCATTATAAAAATAAAGAAAAAGTATATAAAAATAATAACAATGAAGTATAAGAAAATTCTAAGAATATAAAAAATTATTTTATATGATAATTAAAAAATAGAATAAATAAATAAAATAAATAAATTGATTTGAAAAATATATAATATAAAAAAAAAAGCAAAAAAAAAAATTAAAAATACATAAAAAATAATAAATTATTTAAAAAATTATTAATTTATTATTTTTAAGTTTATAAGTAAAAAATAAAATTAATTATTTATATAAATTTTGAAAAAAAATAAAAAAAGTATAAAAGTATTAATAATAATAAATTTTCTATAAAAAAATATATGAATACGTTTAATATACATTTAATACTATTTTTAAAAATTAAACTTAATATAGTAATTACAAAAAATATAAAATACAAAAGAAATATATTTAAATAATAATAAAAAATTAAAAAAGAAATAATTAAAAATATAAAAAACAAAAATATTAGAAAAAAAATCGAAAAGGCTTAATAAAATAACAAATAATAATCAGGGTAAAAAAAATATATTAATAAATTTATTATTTATTATTTATTATTTATTACTTATCACTAGCCTTAAATTTTCCTATGAAGGAAACAATCAAATTTTCATATAAAGATATAAAAATTAAAAAAAATAATTTTACGAATAAAATAAATAAATAAAAATAATTAATTAAAAATAATTTAAAAGAAAACATAAAAATATTAAAAAATAAATAAATTATACCTAAACAATTATATAAATTTAAAATAAATTTAATTAAAAAATTAAAAAAGCCATAAAATTATAAATACATATTTTAAACACTAATTTTTTATTAATATTTACTTAAAAAACTTTAATCAAGTTCTGAAATAAGTAAACATTCAAATTTTAATTATAATTAAAAAAAATTAAAAAATTAGAAAAAAAATTATTTAAATTTTATACAAATAATAAAAATAAAAATATTATTGCCTAATATTTAGTATTATTATTAAGTTTTTATCTAACAAATAAACAATTTTAAATAAATATTTTTTTAGTAAAAAAATAAAAGTTTTTAAAATTTTATATAATATAATAATAATAAAATAAAATAAACAAAATACTTATTATTATAAAGTTTATATACACACAAACAAACAAATTTATAATAATTATAGAAAATTTATTATAGTAAAATTAAAAATCTTTAATAATTTATAATTAAAAAATAATAATAATAAAAATTAAAGTCAATCTATTTTCTTAGAAAAAAAATTTTCGTTTAATAATAATTTTTAATACAAAAAAATAATAAAATTTATATAGTTTTCGTTCAAAGTTTTTATATTTGTTATTAACTAAAACTAATTACTTTTAATTTTTTTTATATTTAAATAAATGCTTTTGTAGTTATGAATTATTAATAAATATTATAATTTTATAAAAATTTTGATTATTGTTAATTATCAATTAAACCTTTTTGAGTAGAATTAAATTTATTTTAATCAATATTATTAGTAGTAGTAGTAGTAGAATTATTATAAGATTGAATAACCTGCATAATTAAAAAATTTTCTATAAATAAATTTAATTATAATTATTATATTTTTGAGACTTTATTATTCAATCTTTTATTAATAAATTATAGAAAGTTTTTTTAGGAAATCTTAAATTAATTGTAAAATCAAATTATTTGTTATTCTTTTTACAATTTTATTAAATTAATTATAAATATTATAAATTATTAACGTTAAACAAAATTTAAAGTAAAAATACTAATACAATATATAATATTAGTAATAATATTTCAAATAAATATAAAAAGTTTATCTAATTCCTAATTAATTTTAATTACATTTTATATAAAAAAATTAATTTGTAAAAATTTTCAAATTAACGAGATATTAAAAAAAATTAAAACAATTAATTGGATTTTTTCAAATTTTAATTAAAATTTCTCTTAAAAATTTCAAACAACCTCGTAATTCCAAAAGTGCGTGCCGCGTAGTTTACAGCAATAAGCCCATCCCACTGTCGAACTACAAGAGGTGTGCTATAAAATTATATAAATAAAATAATTTGCAAAACAAATTATTATCAAATAAAAATAAAAACTTGAGATATAAATGTATACAAAGTAAATTTACATATAAAGTAATTCATTGCAAGAAAATTACAAATTGCAAAATTATTTTATTAAATTTTAAATAAAAAAAACTTTAATTATAAATTGCAAGATTAAATAAAATCATAAAATTATTATTTAAAATCTTTACTTAAATTCATAAAACTATAAGTAAATGAGATTCTTTGTTAGCCGTCCTTTTTTTTTAAATATATTATAACAAAACAATTTTATTTTTTTTGTTATAAGGTAATAAACTTATCAATATATAAGACCTTTCAGGGATATCTAATCTCACTCGCTCCACTTGCTGTGTTTCATAATAAAGGTTTTAAAAAAAAAGATATATACACAGACTAAGTAGTAATAATTACGCAGTAGAAACAATCCAAATCAAAGTGAACTACAACTTTGAAATCTAACGAGCAACTTTTATCATGTTTTTGCATAACTCTGCGTAAAAGTAATCTAAATTATATAATTTTTAAGAAAAAAAAAAAAAAGGAAAGAATTTCATCCGTAAATATAAAGCTTTTTCAAAACGTTATTATACCTTAAGCTATAAAAAAAAATTTACTGACTATCGAACTTATTATTACGTTTTAGATTTAAAAAGTTTACTAATTATAATCCTTTTACTCGGCTAATATTGTTCCTTAAAAAAAAAGTTGTTCGCTCGTTGACGCCATTGCCGCGTTGGAACAAAGTTAGGGATAAGAAGTTTTACTTTAAACAGATAAAAGAGAGTTTCAAGCTAAATAGAATACTTCTTAGGTCTTTTGAACCACTCGGTATTATTTGCTCTACTAAACAGTTATAAAAAACATTGTAACAATTAAAAATGTTTGCGTTTTCTTCTAAAAGTTTTCTGCTTTATGCAGTCAACTTTTTATTTACTAAAAATGTTTGTTTCATCTGCGAGAAGTTTGCAGCTGTATACGGTCTAATTTTTAAATTTAGGAAATATTTTTTACTATAAGTTTGCTACTGTACACAGCGAATCTTTTAAGTATAAAAAATACTTATATATATAAAATAAAATTTTTTTTAGTTTCTTCTAAAAGTTTGCTGTTGTTTATAGATGAAAGCTTCAAAATACTGTAAACATGTTTATTGCCTTTGGTATTAAGCAAAGTTCTATTTAATTTTTTAACTTTAAAAGTAAAAACACGATAATATTGGATAACCATTATCTTTACTTTTATTTAAATAACTTCTTACGTATTAACTTAATATTTAAAAAGTGTCTGGCTTTTTTAAAAACTATCTAGAGTACAATAGCTCAATAGTTACTTTATAGCGTGACACATATAAAATAGACTTGAAGGCTATTATAGTATTAATACTAATAACTGCGGAATTGAATAGTTTTTTTTTTAGTTTATTAAAATTAAATATTTTTTTCAAATGTTTAAATTTAATTTTATTTTCCCTATTTCTTGTAATAAAATCTTTACGTGCTAAAATACATATGTTCCAAAATTTACGTTTTAAATACCGCACTAACTTCTTTTAATTCCTATTTTTTAAAATTTAAAAAAGTTATTTTTGTTTTGAATTTACTGGTAACGTTTTTTTATTTCTTGGTTCGCCATAAAGTATAATTAAAGAACCTAAGTATTTTTAAAAAAAATAGTTTGCTAGTTTAGTTCTTCTGACTCTCAATAATAATAGTATGCCATACTTAAATAATATAAATACTTCTTCACGGGAGCACTGCTCACTATTTATTTTAGTTACCGGTCTCGTCTTTGTATATCGTTGCCTTGTAGTTTAGTTATAAATTTTTTTATATTACGCATGCACTTTGCTTATATGGTGCACAACGTCATTAAGAAGAAATCGTAGTAGTTTGCGTTATACTTTTCACAACTGTTCTTTTTATATATCTATAAAAGCGTTATCTCAAGTTGTGTTTGATTGGCTTTCGGGATATACAGTGCCATGTTTAAGATGTGAACTTTCCGTTAACGTCGAATAAACTTAATAACAAGGCAAAACTAGTTTACATCTCCCGACGCTTCAACTATTTTGTTAAAATTAAAGCTTATTAGTATTTTGTTAAACTGTTGTTGGGTGAAACTGTTTACTTTCGTATAACAATCATTCGAACTATGCTACAGCAGCTCTACTGAGTTATAAATAAAGCGTAAAGCATCTACTAGGTTTGTATGAATTTCCGTTTTAGGTCTTTTTTTTAGCATTGGTTTTAAAGTGTTAGAAATCGTCGTTTTTAAATAAGTTTATAAACGTCGTATAGCTTTTTTAAATCATAAGGTTTTTGCCTTTTACACATTATAGTTGCAAGTTTAAAGTTACCCTTAAACTGCGATTAATGTAACCATTTTAAAAGCGCAAGTTCTTGAATTTTGTTATAAGATTTGACCAAACCGATATACAACTAAAAGAACCGTTACTGCTAAATTGTTTAGCATCAAAGTATATTCATTCAATTTAAAAACTCAACTATTTATATTTATAAACTTCGCATGACATTTATTGCTTTTTTAACTATTGACTACGGCTTCTTTTCACAAAAAGTACTTTTATTTAAAATAGCACTGAATCTACAAGTTAGGTTAAGAGTTATTTAATACATTTATATATTAATCGGCAAAGTATCTTAGCTTTAATTTAATTTAGATATTTTCAAGATAATTTATTATATTAATTATTATTTAGTTTTAGTTACTTCTCTTAAGTGTTATAATGTTTATTATGCCTTTTCAACTTTTTTTTTATATAATACCTATCAACATTATAAATATTTATCATAGTTTTAAATACTATCCATTTTATTTTAATATATATTTAGTAAAGTTATATTACTATTTATCATTATTATTATTTAAAAATTTATTGAGATCTTCCTTTTATAAAATTGCCGAAGCCAGCCGTCCAACAACTTTATTTTTTAATACACAACTCCACATATAATCACATCAACTTGCGATGAATTATAAGTTAAGAGATATAATATAAATTTTCTGATCAACTCAATTTATGCGAAGTATGTAAATAACTTAATACTAATATTAATAAAACAGCAAAAAAATTATATAAAATAATATAAAAATATTTATATTAATAAATTATCAAACTTTAAAAAAAAATATTTACACAAAATTTTTTTAAAAAAACTAAAAATACAGAAATACTTTATTTTTTAGTAAAAATCACGTGGACTTCAAAATTTACAGAGATTTTCTAAGGGAAGCAGGAAAATTTAAAAAATTACTTCGTCAAAAAGGAAATTGATTACATGTCAGGTCGATTACAGAGATGTACACAGAAACTTTTTATTGTTGAATGATTTATAATTACAAAATAATGCTCCAAGTAAACTATGCAAACGCAAATATTTTCTTTAAAAATCAAAAATTTTGGAAGTCTACTTTATTATTAATATAAATTATAACGCATATAAAACCTTATTGTTACTGAGAAATCTAAAAGTATTATTTAGCTAAAAGTTTCCATTTTAAATATCGCAGAGGTCAGATTAGTAAATTAATAATTCCGGTTTAATTTTATTTTTAAATTAATATTAAATTTATTAAAAGAACTGATCTTATTCTTTCAACTTTCCAATACAAGAGGCTCATTTTCTTGAAGGCCGACAGAAATATCCCAATCTACGTAAAAAAAAAAAAGAAAAGGGTGATAAACTTTAAAAAGTCATTTTAGATTTTTATAAAAAAATTTAAATTTAAATAATAATTTTATATAAAAAACTATACTACTCATATAGTAGAGTAATAATAATACTAAAGCGCTTTATAATAAATCGGTGTAAACGCTTCAGTCTTTCTTTAACATCAGCTCTTAAGTTTTCGGCTTCATTAACATTTTCATATAATTCCTAAAAATAATATAACGTTTAACAAAAAGAAAATGAAATTTCAATAAAATTTTTAACAAATTAAACTTTTTTTAAAAAAAAAAATAAAACATTTAAAGAGGCCGTTAAAAAATTTTCGCAAGAAATTGCATCCACGTAAAAGTCACGGGGAAGCTCCTTTAATTGCCAGTAAAGAACATCTTTTAAAAAAAAAATTAAGAAATTTAAATTTTGTAGTTTATAGTATCTTTGATCTTGTTTAATAATATTATAAATAAACTCAAATAAAATTTTTTAGAAAATTTTCTATAAATAATTTCTTTAGTTATATAACAAAAAAAGTAATAAAAAATTCATAATAATTAATATAAAATGAATATAAAATTGATAATAATAAAAATTAAAATTAAGCCATATACAATATGAACAAGGAACCAATTCTTTAAAAAAAAATTGTAGACAATAGTTTTCTAGTATCTAAAGACTCCGGGAATAGATAACCAACAAAATAAAGTTTATGCTCTTCTCAAGAAATTTAGCAATAATAATTACAATGATAATAATTATAGTAATAATAATAAAAATAAACCAAGATAGTTATAGTAAAGATCCTGAAAATAGACAAGCGCATTGCGGCTGCAGCAAAGCAAATGAGTTAAACGTTTCCATTGCTCAAAAGCATCAAAGCAGTGACCAATTAGAAAGCATATAAATGCAAATTGGTATTCACCAAGAAGCTTAAAATGATCTGAATTTATTTATTTTCGATTAATAATATTCTCTAATTTTAAAATTAATTATTTCTTTTATAATAATTATTTTTGTAAGTAAAAATTTAATTAAATTTAAAATTATTTCATTCTTTTTAAAATAATGATTATTGTTAATTATAAATTTTTGTTTATTTTTTTATAAACAAATTTATAATTAGAGAAAATAAATTTAATTTTTTTTTTATTAATATCTATTTTAATAAAAAAGTTTATAATGATTTGATATTTTTTTTCCAAATTAAATATTTTTTATAATTATAATTATTTTTTTTTAAAGATTTGAAATATCTGAATAAAAATTTTTTAATTAATAATCTGATTTTTAAATTTTTTATGCAATAATAATATTTTTTAATTATAATTATCATTTTAAGAACGAAAGAATATAAATAAAAATTAAATTATTCCAGATTATTTATTTATAATTTATCATTATTTCATTGATAAAAAATAATAATACGTATATAAATTATTTTTCGAAATGTTCATAAATTTATTAAGTTTTATAATTAATTTTTTTACCAAAATAAAAATGTTCTTATATATTTTTTTAAGTAGAGAAGTTTAGTTACTTTCTTAAAATTTTATATTAGTATATTTAAAGAGCAATTCTTAAAATGTTCTTAATTAAATTTTCTAAAATTTTTATTTTTATTTTTATATAAATTTATTAAACCGTTTTGGAATTCTTTTTCAAGAAGCGAAGTCAAAAGCCATGAACTATCCATCGAGCATTTCGTTATCTGCCAGTATACAATAGAAACTTCTCATTAAAAATAAAAATTTCAAGGAAATTATTACTTCAAACTTAATAAAATAAATAATAACAGTCGATGTAATACAGGCAAAAAACAAATATAAATAATTTAAAAATCAAAAATGACAGTCAAGACAAAATTTAATCACTTACATATAAAAGTTTCTCAATAATTTTATTAAAAAAAAATAATTAACCCTATAAGACAGTTGAAAAATTAATGTTTATTAAAAATCCACTCAAGTTTAATAGCTTCAATACAAAAAATAACAAAAAAACTTAAAAGTATAACTGTAACTAGAAATAAGAAAATTGAAATTAATTAACTAAATTTTTTATTAAAAAAAAAATAAAATAATAAAAAAGTACATCGTCAGCAGAAGAGCCAACCGGGAATTTCCTATTTTGGATTGCAGTGAAGCGCAAGATGGAACGCTCGTCTACAATTTTTGAGCAAAATCTCTGATTAGGCAGATCACAATTGGTTGGATTTTCAATAACAGACTGGACAGAATTTACCTTTTAAGTAAATTATATACTGTATACTAAAGAATACTACCAAACCATAAAAAAGTATTTTAAATACGATAAAAAAAAGCAAAAATTAAGAGGTTCACAAACTTTTATTACTACTACTTTTATATAAATTTAAAAAATTTTATTTCATGGCATATAAATTATTTTATTTTCACTTAATAACTATTGTTATTACTATTGTTGCTTGGTAAATATATCCTTTTTTATTAATAAAAAATAAATTTATTTTCCTACAACTTTATAACTACTTTTATTGTCGTTTATTGAACAATGTTTTTTTAAAATATAAATTCAGTTTATTTTTACTTTATAACTATTATTACTGCTAATGTTGTTTGAAAAATTAATCATTTTTTGAATAATAATAATAAAATTCAAACTACTAGTACTATAAAACTTATTATAACTAATGTTGATAAAAATTTTTATCAATTTTTATTTAATGGTATATAAATTAGTTTATTCTCACTTTTAACTAATATTATTTATTATAAAAATTTATCAATTCCTAATTTAGTGGTGTACAAAATTATTTTATTTTATAACCTATCATGTTTTAAAAACTTTCTTTTCTATTTTTTAATAAAGGCATAGAAATATCATATATATAAAAAAGTATAATGTTAAATAATAAAAAGTATAAGATAAAAATAGGGTTAGAACACAGAACCTACAATGTACTAAAAACGACCAATGAAAGGTATTTTTTTTGTAGGTGAAAAAATAAAAATTTGACACAATAAACTCCAAACGGGACCCAAAGTATATTAAAAACTACCAACTATTTTGGAAGGTAGAGCAAATATGGTAGAGTGCATCGGGTTTAAGTATTTACATATGTGATACTGGAAAGAGATTAGCGCAATAAATCAGCGCCACATCCATTTAATTTTTGAATTAAAATAAAAGATTTGTTAATTACTAGAAGCCCCTGAAAATTTGTTTAAAAAAATTAATTTAAATTAATTACATTAAGTTAAATTTAAAATTTTCTTTTTAGTTTTAATTATACTAATCGCCTAGAAGAAAATCATTATATAATTACCAATCCATTTTCTGGAGACAACCGTTTCGCTTGGTGCTCCGAAATAAATTTAGTCAAAGTAAGCCACTTTTTATGTTCGTTTAGAGGATAGGTGCCAAGAAAAGGATCCAAATCTCGAATCCCTTTCAAAAAAAACATTAGAATTAAAATAATTTTAATAAAAAACAGAATACCGAGTTTTATACGCTCTTGTTGTTGGACTTCTGGGTCATAAAAAAGTTCATCTTCCTTACTCCACTGTTTAGTCACAATCTATAATAAAAATAGATATATTTAAAAAAAAGAAAAAAACCTTATAATGATAAATTTACAAAAAATTAAAAAAAAACTATATAAATTTATTTAATAAATAATAATAATAAACTTTATAATACATAAAATTACTATAAAAAATTGATAATATATAAATTTAATTAAAAAAGAAATAAAAACCTGAAAATGCTGAACCCACCAAAAATAACCGCAACGAGGAGAAGTTTGGTTATACGCTAGTGACTTCGCGCTATAATTGATAATAATTATGATTAAAAGAGGAAAGATTTTGAGAATTTGTATGTACAAAAAAATTAAATTAATATAATTATTTAAAATTTTTTAATTTTGTTTTAAGTATTAAAAAAATTAACAATAAATATAAAAAAATTTTAATTGAAATCAAATTTATACCCTTATAATAATTTTTATATATAAAAAGTTATTTAATTAACAAAATTTGTAGAAAGTAAAAAAAAATTACAATAAAAAATTTTAATTATCTGTTTTAAATTAATTAAATTATTATAATTAATAAAATACTAAAGAAATGTTTAAATATATGAAAAGTTATATAATTATAATTATTTAACATTAAAAATAATTTTAAAAAGTAAAAAAAACTAAATAAAATTTTTATTATCAATTTAAATTAAATAAAATACTATAATCGAAAAAATACAAAAGAAATTTTTAAGTATAAAACAGTTAAATAATTAAAATTTTAAAAAATTAAAAAAAAAATTAAACTAAAATTTAAATTGTGGTCCATTTTAAATTTATAAAATATTATAACCAAGAAAATAAAAAATTTTTTTTAAAAAAGTGAAATAAAATAACAAATAAATTTAATTGTTTAATTAATTAAATTTTTATGTAAATAATTACTAAGGTAATTATTTACATAAAAATTAATTGATTTTTTTAAAATAAAATATAAAATAGAATAAAGTTTAAATTGTTATCAATTTTAAAGTAATTAAATATTATAATCAAAAAAAAATACTAAAGAAGTTTAAATTATAAAAAGTTACAAAAATAACAATAAACTCTTGACAAATTTTTTATAAAATAATAAAAAAATTACAACAAAAATAAATTTTTAAAGTATCAATATTAGATTAAATTAATTATAATAAAAAATTAAATCTAAAATATATAAAGAAGTTAAACTAAAATAATTGCGTACAAGTAAAATCTTTTATATTATTAAAAAAAAATTGAACCTATAATATATAAAGTGAAGTCCTGGTGGAATAAATTTAATGCCTTTAAATTTTTCAGCAACAGACCAACAATGAAAATCTATACCAATTTCTGTTCCAACAGGAACATCAAGTAAAACTAGAATCCCGTAAAGCTTAAACAATTTCTTGGCCTAAAAAAAAATTAAAATAAAAAACACTATACAAATACTTTTTTTTACCAGTAGTTATAAATAACTGCATAATAATTTTACTTCATCGGGATCCATTTCCAAACTAGAAGGTGTGTAAATACCATCCGTCGGGTCACTGCTTGTATAGTTCATAATTATATATTTTTTCCAAAGAATAATCAAAGATAAACATTAAGCTATTGAATATAGCAAAAAAAGTTTCATATTTAAACTAAAAAGCTAAAAAAAAGTTTTATAAATTAACGCTGAAGCTCCTAAGGGACTTCTTAAAAGGAGTTTAGTTTGCAAACACACTGAAAATCGTCCACGTTTTGCGGTATAAAAATTTTTTAAGTTCACCTTCTCCTTTTATGAATTATTAAGTTTATTAAGTTTCGTGGCTCACTTGTTTGTATTAAATAAATTTTTAGAGACTTTATTTTATATAATATATTTATTTATAGCTTGTAAATAGGTTAGAAGGCATATCAGGTGATCAGATTTATTGAGATTTTTATTTTTTAAATATAGCAAGAAACTATATTAAGGAGAAGTTTAAACGTTTTAATTTTTTTTTCAACTTTTTTAAATATTTATAGGGGGTATATAGCAATGAATAATAGCGTTCAAGAATCTTTGGACAAACCTTTAGTTTCTAAAGGTGATAAAAAAATACATTCTGGGAAGTCGAGAAAAAGTAGTCGTGGAAATCGTGATCGGGCAGAGCGAGACAAGAATGAAAAAAAGGACAAGGAACGAAGCAGAAAGAAAAAGGAAGACAAAAAGACTGACCGTCATAAGAATGAAAAAAGTCACAAAAACAAGCATAGAGAAAAGGTGAAAAGAAATAGAACTCCTCGAGATAAAAAGAAGGAGGGTGATAAAGAAAAGATGAAAGAAACAAAAAGAGATCGAAGCAAAGATAAAGAGAAAAATAAAGAAAAAATCCGTGATGTTGGCAATGAAAAAGAAAAAGAGAGAGCAAAAGTTATACAAAGAGAGAAAGATAAAGAAAAAGATGGAGATAGAGATAGAGAAAAGGAAAAGGATAGATATAAAGATAAAGAAAGAGAAAAAGAAAAAGATCGAGTTAGCAAAAAAGTAAGAGAAAAGGATAAAGAAAAGGAAAAAGAGAAAGAAAGGCGTCATCACTATCGAGAGAAGGAAAAAAATAAAGAAAAAGAAAGAGAAACTGAAGGTAGAGATAAAGATGAATCCGAACTTGGAAAAGCTAACGATCTTTTAGACGATCAGGACGTGGAAATGAAGACCATAAACGAGAGTGAGAAGAGCAATCTAGGTGTCTTTTTTTAAATTGAAAAAGTTTTTTAAAATTTCTCGTGGATTCCACTATTATAACTTATTTTTTACTAAATTATTGATTTTTACTAAAGTAAAATTAATTATAGAAAATTTTTAAATCCAAATCCATTTGTATCTTACGGTTTAACTAAATTTTTTATTCTTTTGAAAATTGATTTGTATTTATATAGAATTGATATCATAATACTTTTTATTTTTCTCTTCTGCATATTTCTTATAATTTTTATGGAAGTTTATTCACTTTTATTTTATTTTGATCTTTTATTGTATATTTTTTTATTTTGCGTTTCTGGGTAGAATTAATTTTAATTTTATTATTGTGTTTTTAATTAGAAGGAACAAACGAAGATGAGTTAGCAAAGC
>NW_026973360.1:0-38710 GCF_036711695.1 Zophobas morio | reverse complement strand
ACGAACGCCAGAATGCATAAAATTGACCTAAACGTCTCCTTTTCCTATTCTGAGTCGATTCTGCATGCTTTAAGTGTGCTTGGTGGCTCAGAACCATCAAAAAACGTTGAAATATAGTTCAAATTCAATAAAAATCGACAAAAATACAGTTTCTAGCTAAAATTTGATGGTTTCGTTGCACTTTCCGAGCCCGTAGGGTATCTGATTGGCTTAAAAGTACAAGAAAACACTTCAAAAGTGACGTTTCTGAAGAATTTTAACAGTTTTCTTGTATTTACGAACGCCAGAATGCATAAAATTGACCTAAACGTCTCCTTTTCCTATTCTGAGTCGATTCTGCATGCTTTAAGTGTGTTTGGTGGCTCAGAACCATCAAAAAACGTTGAAATATAGTTCAAATTCAATAAAAATCGACAAAAATACAGTTTCTAGCTAAAATTTGATGGTTTCGTTGCACTTTCCGAGCCCGTAGGGTATCTGATTGGCTTAAAAGTACAAGAAAACACTTCAAAAGTGACGTTTCTGAAGAATTTTAACAGTTTTCTTGTATCTACGAACGCCAGAATGCATAAAATTGACCTAAACGTCTCCTTTTCCTATTCTGAGTCGATTCTGCATGCTTTAAGTGTGTTTGGTGGCTCAGAACCATCAAAAAACGTTGAAATATAGTTCAAATTCAATAAAAATCGACAAAAATACAGTTTCTAGCTAAAATTTGATGGTTTCGTTGCACTTTCCGAGCCCGTAGGGTATTTGATTGGCTTAAAAGTACAAGAAAACACTTCAAAAGTGACGTTTCTGAAGAATTTTAACAGTTTTCTTGTATCTACGAACGCCAGAATGCATAAAATTGACCTAAACGTCTCCTTTTCCTATTCTGAGTCGATTCTGCATGCTTTAAGTGTGTTTGGTGGCTCAGAACCATCAAAAAACGTTGAAATATAGTTCAAATTCAATAAAAATCGACAAAAATACAGTTTCTAGCTAAAATTTGATGGTTTCGTTGCACTTTCCGAGCCCGTAGGGTATTTGATTGGCTTAAAAGTACAAGAAAACACTTCAAAAGTGACGTTTCTGAAGAATTTTAACAGTTTTCTTGTATCTACGAACGCCAGAATGCATAAAATTGACCTAAACGTCTCCTTTTCCTATTCTGAGTCGATTCTGCATGCTTTAAGTGTGTTTGGTGGCTCAAAACCATCAAAAAACGTTGAAATATAGTTCAAATTCAATAAAAATCGACAAAAATACAGTTTCAAGCTAAAATTTGATGGTTTCGTTGCACTTTCCGAGCCCGTAGGGTATCTGATTGGCTTAAAAGTACAAGAAAACACTTCAAAAGTGACGTTTCTGAAAAATTTTAACAGTTTTCTTGTATCTACGAACGCCAGAATGCATAAAATTGACCTAAACGTCTCCTTTTCCTATTCTGAGTCGATTCTGCATGCTTTAAGTGTGTTTGGTGGCTCAGAACCATCAAAAAACGTTGAAATATAGTTCAAATTCAATAAAAATCGACAAAAATACAGTTTCTAGCTAAAATTTGATGGTTTCGTTGCACTTTCCGAGCCCGTTGGGTATCTGATTGGCTTAAAAGTACAAGAAAACACTTCAAAAGTGACGTTTCTGAAGAATTTTAACAGTTTTCTTGTATCTACGAACGCCAGAATGCATAAAATTGACCTAAACGTCTCCTTTTCCTATTCTGAGTCGATTCTGCATGCTTTAAGTGTGTTTGGTGGCTCAGAACCATCAAAAAACGTTGAAATATAGTTCAAATTCAATAAAAATCGACAAAAATACAGTTTCTAGCTAAAATTTGATGGTTTCGTTGCACTTTCCGAGCCCGTAGGGTATCTGATTGGCTTAAAAGTACAAGAAAACACTTCAAAAGTGACGTTTCTGAAGAATTTTAACAGTTTTCTTGTATCTACGAACGCCAGAATGCATAAAATTGACCTAAACGTCTCCTTTTCCTATTCTGAGTCGATTCTGCATGCTTTAAGTGTGTTTGGTGGCTCAGAACCATCAAAAAACGTTGAAATATAGTTCAAATTCAATAAAAATCGACAAAAATACAGTTTCTAGCTAAAATTTGATGGTTTCGTTGCACTTTCCGAGCCCGTAGGGTATCTGATTGGCTTAAAAGTACAAGAAAACACTTCAAAAGTGACGTTTCTGAAGAATTTTAACAGTTTTCTTATATCTACGAATGCCAGAATGCATAAAATTGACCTAAACGTCTCCTTTTCCTATTCTGAGTCGATTCTGCATGCTTTAAGTGTGTTTGGTGGCTCAGAACCATCAAAAAACGTTGAAATATAGTTCAAATTCAATAAAAATCGACAAAAATACAGTTTCTAGCTAAAATTTGATGGTTTCGTTGCACTTTCCGAGCCCGTAGGGTATCTGATTGGCTTAAAATACAAGGAAACACTTCAAAAGTGACGTTTCTGAAGAATTTTAACAGTTTTCTTGTATCTACGAACGCCAGAATGCATAAAATTGACCTAAACGTCTCCTTTTCCTATTCTGAGTCGATTCTGCATGCTTTAAGTGTGTTTGGTGGCTCAGAACCATCAAAAAACGTTGAAATATAGTTCAAATTCAATAAAAATCGACAAAAATACAGTTTCTAGCTAAAATTTGATGGTTTCGTTGCACTTTCCGAGCCCGTTGGGTATCTGATTGGCTTAAAAGTACAAGAAAACACTTCAAAAGTGACGTTTCTGAAGAATTTTAACAGTTTTCTTGTATCTACGAACGCCAGAATGCATAAAATTGACCTAAACGTCTCCTTTTCCTATTCTGAGTCGATTCTGCATGCTTTAAGTGTGTTTGGTGGCTCAGAACCATCAAAAAACGTTGAAATATAGTTCAAATTCAATAAAAATCGACAAAAATACAGTTTCTAGCTAAAATTTGATGGTTTCGTTGCACTTTCCGAGCCCGTAGGGTATCTGATTGGCTTAAAATACAAGGAAACACTTCAAAAGTGACGTTTCTGAAGAATTTTAACAGTTTTCTTGTATCTACGAACGCCAGAATGCATAAAATTGACCTAAACGTCTCCTTTTCCTATTCTGAGTCGATTCTGCATGCTTTAAGTGTGTTTGGTGGCTCAGAACCATCAAAAAACGTTGAAATATAGTTCAAATTCAATAAAAATCGACAAAAATACAGTTTCTAGCTAAAATTTGATGGTTTCGTTGCACTTTCCGAGCCCGTTGGGTATCTGATTGGCTTAAAAGTACAAGAAAACACTTCAAAAGTGACGTTTCTGAAGAATTTTAACAGTTTTCTTGTATCTACGAACGCCAGAATGCATAAAATTGACCTAAACGTCTCCTTTTCCTATTCTGAGTCGATTCTGCATGCTTTAAGTGTGTTTGGTGGCTCAGAACCATCAAAAAACGTTGAAATATAGTTCAAATTCAATAAAAATCGACAAAAATACAGTTTCTAGCTAAAATTTGATGGTTTCGTTGCTCTTTCCGAGCCCGTAGGGTATCTGATTGGCTTAAAAGTACAAGAAAACACTTCAAAAGTGACGTTTCTGAAGAATTTTAACAGTTTTCTTGTATCTATGAACGCCAGAATGCATAAAATTGACCTAAACGTCTCCTTTTCCTATTCTGAGTCGATTCTGCATGCTTTAAGTGTGTTTGGTGGCTCAGAACCATCAAAAAACGTTGAAATATAGTTCAAATTCAATAAAAATCGACAAAAATACAGTTTCTAGCTAAAATTTGATGGTTTCGTTGCACTTTCCGAGCCCGTAGGGTATCTGATTGGCTTAAAAGTACAAGAAAACCCTTCAAAAGTGACGTTTCTGAAGAATTTTAACAGTTTTCTTGTATTTACGAACGCCAGAATGCATAAAATTGACCTAAACGTCTCCTTTTCCTATTCTGAGTCGATTCTGCATGCTTTAAGTGTGTTTGGTGGCTCAGAACCATCAAAAAACGTTGAAATATAGTTCAAATTCAATAAAAATCGACAAAAATACAGTTTCTAGCTAAAATTTGATGGTTTCGTTGCACTTTCCGAGCCCGTAGGGTATCTGATTGGCTTAAAAGTACAAGAAAACACTTCAAAAGTGACGTTTCTGAAGAATTTTAACAGTTTTCTTGTATCTACGAACGCCAGAATGCATAAAATTGACCTAAACGTCTCCTTTTCCTATTCTGAGTCGATTCTGCATGCTTTAAGTGTGTTTGGTGGCTCAGAACCATCAAAAAACGTTGAAATATAGTTCAAATTCAATAAAAATCGACAAAAATACAGTTTCTAGCTAAAATTTGATGGTTTCGTTGCACTTTCCGAGCCCGTAGGGTATCTGATTGGCTTAAAAGTACAAGAAAACACTTCAAAAGTGACGTTTCTGAAGAATTTTAACAGTTTTCTTGTATTTACGAACGCCAGAATGCATAAAATTGACCTAAACGTCTCCTTTTCCTATTCTGAGTCGATTCTGCATGCTTTAAGTGTGTTTGGTGGCTCAGAACCATCAAAAAACGTTGAAATATAGTTCAAATTCAATAAAAATCGACAAAAATACAGTTTCTAGCTAAAATTTGATGGTTTCGTTGCACTTTCCGAGCCCGTAGGGTATCTGATTGGCTTAAAAGTACAAGAAAACACTTCAAAAGTGACGTTTCTGAAGAATTTTAACAGTTTTCTTGTATCTACGAACGCCAGAATGCATAAAATTGACCTAAACGTCTCCTTTTCCTATTCTGAGTCGATTCTGCATGCTTTAAGTGTGTTTGGTGGCTCAGAACCATCAAAAAACGTTGAAATATAGTTCAAATTCAATAAAAATCGACAAAAATACAGTTTCTAGCTAAAATTTGATGGTTTCGTTGCACTTTCCGAGCCCGTAGGGTATTTGATTGGCTTAAAAGTACAAGAAAACACTTCAAAAGTGACGTTTCTGAAGAATTTTAACAGTTTTCTTGTATCTACGAACGCCAGAATGCATAAAATTGACCTAAACGTCTCCTTTTCCTATTCTGAGTCGATTCTGCATGCTTTAAGTGTGTTTGGTGGCTCAGAACCATCAAAAAACGTTGAAATATAGTTCAAATTCAATAAAAATCGACAAAAATACAGTTTCTAGCTAAAATTTGATGGTTTCGTTGCACTTTCCGAGCCCGTAGGGTATCTGATTGGCTTAAAAGTACAAGAAAACACTTCAAAAGTGACGTTTCTGAAGAATTTTAACAGTTTTCTTGTATCTACGAACGCCAGAATGCATAAAATTGACCTAAACGTCTCCTTTTCCTATTCTGAGTCGATTCTGCATGCTTTAAGTGTGTTTGGTGGCTCAGAACCATCAAAAAACGTTGAAATATAGTTCAAATTCAATAAAAATCGACAAAAATACAGTTTCTAGCTAAAATTTGATGGTTTCGTTGCACTTTCCGAGCCCGTAGGGTATCTGATTGGCTTAAAAGTACAAGAAAACACTTCAAAAGTGACGTTTCTGAAGAATTTTAACAGTTTTCTTATATCTACGAATGCCAGAATGCATAAAATTGACCTAAACGTCTCCTTTTCCTATTCTGAGTCGATTCTGCATGCTTTAAGTGTGTTTGGTGGCTCAGAACCATCAAAAAACGTTGAAATATAGTTCAAATTCAATAAAAATCGACAAAAATACAGTTTCTAGCTAAAATTTGATGGTTTCGTTGCACTTTCCGAGCCCGTAGGGTATCTGATTGGCTTAAAATACAAGGAAACACTTCAAAAGTGACGTTTCTGAAGAATTTTAACAGTTTTCTTGTATCTACGAACGCCAGAATGCATAAAATTGACCTAAACGTCTCCTTTTCCTATTCTGAGTCGATTCTGCATGCTTTAAGTGTGTTTGGTGGCTCAAAACCATCAAAAAACGTTGAAATATAGTTCAAATTCAATAAAAATCGACAAAAATACAGTTTCAAGCTAAAATTTGATGGTTTCGTTGCACTTTCCGAGCCCGTAGGGTATCTGATTGGCTTAAAAGTACAAGAAAACACTTCAAAAGTGACGTTTCTGAAAAATTTTAACAGTTTTCTTGTATCTACGAACGCCAGAATGCATAAAATTGACCTAAACGTCTCCTTTTCCTATTCTGAGTCGATTCTGCATGCTTTAAGTGTGTTTGGTGGCTCAGAACCATCAAAAAACGTTGAAATATAGTTCAAATTCAATAAAAATCGACAAAAATACAGTTTCTAGCTAAAATTTGATGGTTTCGTTGCACTTTCCGAGCCCGTTGGGTATCTGATTGGCTTAAAAGTACAAGAAAACACTTCAAAAGTGACGTTTCTGAAGAATTTTAACAGTTTTCTTGTATCTACGAACGCCAGAATGCATAAAATTGACCTAAACGTCTCCTTTTCCTATTCTGAGTCGATTCTGCATGCTTTAAGTGTGTTTGGTGGCTCAGAACCATCAAAAAACGTTGAAATATAGTTCAAATTCAATAAAAATCGACAAAAATACAGTTTCTAGCTAAAATTTGATGGTTTCGTTGCACTTTCCGAGCCCGTAGGGTATCTGATTGGCTTAAAAGTACAAGAAAACACTTCAAAAGTGACGTTTCTGAAGAATTTTAACAGTTTTCTTGTATCTACGAACGCCAGAATGCATAAAATTGACCTAAACGTCTCCTTTTCCTATTCTGAGTCGATTCTGCATGCTTTAAGTGTGTTTGGTGGCTCAGAACCATCAAAAAACGTTGAAATATAGTTCAAATTCAATAAAAATCGACAAAAATACAGTTTCTAGCTAAAATTTGATGGTTTCGTTGCACTTTCCGAGCCCGTAGGGTATCTGATTGGCTTAAAAGTACAAGAAAACACTTCAAAAGTGACGTTTCTGAAGAATTTTAACAGTTTTCTTATATCTACGAATGCCAGAATGCATAAAATTGACCTAAACGTCTCCTTTTCCTATTCTGAGTCGATTCTGCATGCTTTAAGTGTGTTTGGTGGCTCAGAACCATCAAAAAACGTTGAAATATAGTTCAAATTCAATAAAAATCGACAAAAATACAGTTTCTAGCTAAAATTTGATGGTTTCGTTGCACTTTCCGAGCCCGTAGGGTATCTGATTGGCTTAAAATACAAGGAAACACTTCAAAAGTGACGTTTCTGAAGAATTTTAACAGTTTTCTTGTATCTACGAACGCCAGAATGCATAAAATTGACCTAAACGTCTCCTTTTCCTATTCTGAGTCGATTCTGCATGCTTTAAGTGTGTTTGGTGGCTCAGAACCATCAAAAAACGTTGAAATATAGTTCAAATTCAATAAAAATCGACAAAAATACAGTTTCTAGCTAAAATTTGATGGTTTCGTTGCACTTTCCGAGCCCGTTGGGTATCTGATTGGCTTAAAAGTACAAGAAAACACTTCAAAAGTGACGTTTCTGAAGAATTTTAACAGTTTTCTTGTATCTACGAACGCCAGAATGCATAAAATTGACCTAAACGTCTCCTTTTCCTATTCTGAGTCGATTCTGCATGCTTTAAGTGTGTTTGGTGGCTCAGAACCATCAAAAAACGTTGAAATATAGTTCAAATTCAATAAAAATCGACAAAAATACAGTTTCTAGCTAAAATTTGATGGTTTCGTTGCACTTTCCGAGCCCGTAGGGTATCTGATTGGCTTAAAATACAAGGAAACACTTCAAAAGTGACGTTTCTGAAGAATTTTAACAGTTTTCTTGTATCTACGAACGCCAGAATGCATAAAATTGACCTAAACGTCTCCTTTTCCTATTCTGAGTCGATTCTGCATGCTTTAAGTGTGTTTGGTGGCTCAGAACCATCAAAAAACGTTGAAATATAGTTCAAATTCAATAAAAATCGACAAAAATACAGTTTCTAGCTAAAATTTGATGGTTTCGTTGCACTTTCCGAGCCCGTTGGGTATCTGATTGGCTTAAAAGTACAAGAAAACACTTCAAAAGTGACGTTTCTGAAGAATTTTAACAGTTTTCTTGTATCTACGAACGCCAGAATGCATAAAATTGACCTAAACGTCTCCTTTTCCTATTCTGAGTCGATTCTGCATGCTTTAAGTGTGTTTGGTGGCTCAGAACCATCAAAAAACGTTGAAATATAGTTCAAATTCAATAAAAATCGACAAAAATACAGTTTCTAGCTAAAATTTGATGGTTTCGTTGCTCTTTCCGAGCCCGTAGGGTATCTGATTGGCTTAAAAGTACAAGAAAACACTTCAAAAGTGACGTTTCTGAAGAATTTTAACAGTTTTCTTGTATCTATGAACGCCAGAATGCATAAAATTGACCTAAACGTCTCCTTTTCCTATTCTGAGTCGATTCTGCATGCTTTAAGTGTGTTTGGTGGCTCAGAACCATCAAAAAACGTTGAAATATAGTTCAAATTCAATAAAAATCGACAAAAATACAGTTTCTAGCTAAAATTTGATGGTTTCGTTGCACTTTCCGAGCCCGTAGGGTATCTGATTGGCTTAAAAGTACAAGAAAACCCTTCAAAAGTGACGTTTCTGAAGAATTTTAACAGTTTTCTTGTATTTACGAACGCCAGAATGCATAAAATTGACCTAAACGTCTCCTTTTCCTATTCTGAGTCGATTCTGCATGCTTTAAGTGTGTTTGGTGGCTCAGAACCATCAAAAAACGTTGAAATATAGTTCAAATTCAATAAAAATCGACAAAAATACAGTTTCTAGCTAAAATTTGATGGTTTCGTTGCACTTTCCGAGCCCGTAGGGTATCTGATTGGCTTAAAAGTACAAGAAAACACTTCAAAAGTGACGTTTCTGAAGAATTTTAACAGTTTTCTTGTATCTACGAACGCCAGAATGCATAAAATTGACCTAAACGTCTCCTTTTCCTATTCTGAGTCGATTCTGCATGCTTTAAGTGTGTTTGGTGGCTCAGAACCATCAAAAAACGTTGAAATATAGTTCAAATTCAATAAAAATCGACAAAAATACAGTTTCTAGCTAAAATTTGATGGTTTCGTTGCACTTTCCGAGCCCGTAGGGTATCTGATTGGCTTAAAAGTACAAGAAAACACTTCAAAAGTGACGTTTCTGAAGAATTTTAACAGTTTTCTTGTATTTACGAACGCCAGAATGCATAAAATTGACCTAAACGTCTCCTTTTCCTATTCTGAGTCGATTCTGCATGCTTTAAGTGTGTTTGGTGGCTCAGAACCATCAAAAAACGTTGAAATATAGTTCAAATTCAATAAAAATCGACAAAAATACAGTTTCTAGCTAAAATTTGATGGTTTCGTTGCACTTTCCGAGCCCGTAGGGTATCTGATTGGCTTAAAAGTACAAGAAAACACTTCAAAAGTGACGTTTCTGAAGAATTTTAACAGTTTTCTTGTATCTACGAACGCCAGAATGCATAAAATTGACCTAAACGTCTCCTTTTCCTATTCTGAGTCGATTCTGCATGCTTTAAGTGTGTTTGGTGGCTCAGAACCATCAAAAAACGTTGAAATATAGTTCAAATTCAATAAAAATCGACAAAAATACAGTTTCTAGCTAAAATTTGATGGTTTCGTTGCACTTTCCGAGCCCGTAGGGTATTTGATTGGCTTAAAAGTACAAGAAAACACTTCAAAAGTGACGTTTCTGAAGAATTTTAACAGTTTTCTTGTATCTACGAACGCCAGAATGCATAAAATTGACCTAAACGTCTCCTTTTCCTATTCTGAGTCGATTCTGCATGCTTTAAGTGTGTTTGGTGGCTCAGAACCATCAAAAAACGTTGAAATATAGTTCAAATTCAATAAAAATCGACAAAAATACAGTTTCTAGCTAAAATTTGATGGTTTCGTTGCACTTTCCGAGCCCGTAGGGTATCTGATTGGCTTAAAAGTACAAGAAAACACTTCAAAAGTGACGTTTCTGAAGAATTTTAACAGTTTTCTTGTATCTACGAACGCCAGAATGCATAAAATTGACCTAAACGTCTCCTTTTCCTATTCTGAGTCGATTCTGCATGCTTTAAGTGTGTTTGGTGGCTCAGAACCATCAAAAAACGTTGAAATATAGTTCAAATTCAATAAAAATCGACAAAAATACAGTTTCTAGCTAAAATTTGATGGTTTCGTTGCACTTTCCGAGCCCGTAGGGTATCTGATTGGCTTAAAAGTACAAGAAAACACTTCAAAAGTGACGTTTCTGAAGAATTTTAACAGTTTTCTTATATCTACGAATGCCAGAATGCATAAAATTGACCTAAACGTCTCCTTTTCCTATTCTGAGTCGATTCTGCATGCTTTAAGTGTGTTTGGTGGCTCAGAACCATCAAAAAACGTTGAAATATAGTTCAAATTCAATAAAAATCGACAAAAATACAGTTTCTAGCTAAAATTTGATGGTTTCGTTGCACTTTCCGAGCCCGTAGGGTATCTGATTGGCTTAAAATACAAGGAAACACTTCAAAAGTGACGTTTCTGAAGAATTTTAACAGTTTTCTTGTATCTACGAACGCCAGAATGCATAAAATTGACCTAAACGTCTCCTTTTCCTATTCTGAGTCGATTCTGCATGCTTTAAGTGTGTTTGGTGGCTCAGAACCATCAAAAAACGTTGAAATATAGTTCAAATTCAATAAAAATCGACAAAAATACAGTTTCTAGCTAAAATTTGATGGTTTCGTTGCACTTTCCGAGCCCGTTGGGTATCTGATTGGCTTAAAAGTACAAGAAAACACTTCAAAAGTGACGTTTCTGAAGAATTTTAACAGTTTTCTTGTATCTACGAACGCCAGAATGCATAAAATTGACCTAAACGTCTCCTTTTCCTATTCTGAGTCGATTCTGCATGCTTTAAGTGTGTTTGGTGGCTCAGAACCATCAAAAAACGTTGAAATATAGTTCAAATTCAATAAAAATCGACAAAAATACAGTTTCTAGCTAAAATTTGATGGTTTCGTTGCACTTTCCGAGCCCGTAGGGTATCTGATTGGCTTAAAAGTACAAGAAAACACTTCAAAAGTGACGTTTCTGAAGAATTTTAACAGTTTTCTTGTATCTATGAACGCCAGAATGCATAAAATTGACCTAAACGTCTCCTTTTCCTATTCTGAGTCGATTCTGCATGCTTTAAGTGTGTTTGGTGGCTCAGAACCATCAAAAAACGTTGAAATATAGTTCAAATTCAATAAAAATCGACAAAAATACAGTTTCTAGCTAAAATTTGATGGTTTCGTTGCACTTTCCGAGCCCGTAGGGTATCTGATTGGCTTAAAAGTACAAGAAAACCCTTCAAAAGTGACGTTTCTGAAGAATTTTAACAGTTTTCTTGTATTTACGAACGCCAGAATGCATAAAATTGACCTAAACGTCTCCTTTTCCTATTCTGAGTCGATTCTGCATGCTTTAAGTGTGTTTGGTGGCTCAGAACCATCAAAAAACGTTGAAATATAGTTCAAATTCAATAAAAATCGACAAAAATACAGTTTCTAGCTAAAATTTGATGGTTTCGTTGCACTTTCCGAGCCCGTAGGGTATCTGATTGGCTTAAAAGTACAAGAAAACACTTCAAAAGTGACGTTTCTGAAGAATTTTAACAGTTTTCTTGTATCTACGAACGCCAGAATGCATAAAATTGACCTAAACGTCTCCTTTTCCTATTCTGAGTCGATTCTGCATGCTTTAAGTGTGTTTGGTGGCTCAGAACCATCAAAAAACGTTGAAATATAGTTCAAATTCAATAAAAATCGACAAAAATACAGTTTCTAGCTAAAATTTGATGGTTTCGTTGCACTTTCCGAGCCCGTTGGGTATCTGATTGGCTTAAAAGTACAAGAAAACACTTCAAAAGTGACGTTTCTGAAGAATTTTAACAGTTTTCTTGTATCTACGAACGCCAGAATGCATAAAATTGACCTAAACGTCTCCTTTTCCTATTCTGAGTCGATTCTGCATGCTTTAAGTGTGTTTGGTGGCTCAGAACCATCAAAAAACGTTGAAATATAGTTCAAATTCAATAAAAATCGACAAAAATACAGTTTCTAGCTAAAATTTGATGGTTTCGTTGCACTTTCCGAGCCCGTAGGGTATCTGATTGGCTTAAAAGTACAAGAAAACACTTCAAAAGTGACGTTTCTGAAGAATTTTAACAGTTTTCTTGTATCTACGAACGCCAGAATGCATAAAATTGACCTAAACGTCTCCTTTTCCTATTCTGAGTCGATTCTGCATGCTTTAAGTGTGTTTGGTGGCTCAGAACCATCAAAAAACGTTGAAATATAGTTCAAATTCAATAAAAATCGACAAAAATACAGTTTCTAGCTAAAATTTGATGGTTTCGTTGCACTTTCCGAGCCCGTAGGGTATCTGATTGGCTTAAAAGTACAAGAAAACACTTCAAAAGTGACGTTTCTGAAGAATTTTAACAGTTTTCTTGTATCTACGAACGCCAGAATGCATAAAATTGACCTAAACGTCTCCTTTTCCTATTCTGAGTCGATTCTGCATGCTTTAAGTGTGTTTGGTGGCTCAGAACCATCAAAAAACGTTGAAATATAGTTCAAATTCAATAAAAATCGACAAAAATACAGTTTCTAGCTAAAATTTGATGGTTTCGTTGCACTTTCCGAGCCCGTAGGGTATCTGATTGGCTTAAAAGTACAAGAAAACACTTCAAAAGTGACGTTTCTGAAGAATTTTAACAGTTTTCTTATATCTACGAATGCCAGAATGCATAAAATTGACCTAAACGTCTCCTTTTCCTATTCTGAGTCGATTCTGCATGCTTTAAGTGTGTTTGGTGGCTCAGAACCATCAAAAAACGTTGAAATATAGTTCAAATTCAATAAAAATCGACAAAAATACAGTTTCTAGCTAAAATTTGATGGTTTCGTTGCACTTTCCGAGCCCGTAGGGTATCTGATTGGCTTAAAAGTACAAGAAAACATTTCAAAAGTGACGTTTCTGAAGAATTTTAACAGTTTTCTTGTATCTAAGAACGCCAGAATGCATAATATTGACCTAAACGTCTCCTTTTCCTATTCTGAGTCGATTCTGCATGCTTTAAGTGTGTTTGGTGGCTCAGAACCATCAAAAAACGTTGAAATATAGTTCAAATTCAATAAAAATCGACAAAAATACAGTTTCTAGCTAAAATTTGATGGTTTCGTTGCACTTTCCGAGCCCGTAGGGTATCTGATTGGCTTAAAAGTACAAGAAAACACTTCAAAAGTGACGTTTCTGAAGAATTTTAACAGTTTTCTTGTATCTACGAACGCCAGAATGCATAAAATTGACCTAAACGTCTCCTTTTCCTATTCTGAGTCGATTTTGCATACTTTAAGTGTGTTTGGTGGCTCAGAACCATCAAAAAACGTTGAAATATAGTTCAAATTCAATAAAAATCGACAAAAATACAGTTTCTAGCTAAAATTTGATGGTTTCGTTGCACTTTCCGAGCCCGTAGGGTATCTGATTGGCTTAAAAGTACAAGAAAACACTTCAAAAGTGACGTTTCTGAAGAATTTTAACAGTTTTCTTGTATCTACGAACGCCAGAATGCATAAAATTGACCTAAACGTCTCCTTTTCCTATTCTGAGTCGATTCTGCATGCTTTAAGTGTGTTTGGTGGCTCAGAACCATCAAAAAACGTTGAAATATAGTTCAAATTCAATAAAAATCGACAAAAATACAGTTTCTAGCTAAAATTTGATGGTTTCGTTGCACTTTCCGAGCCCGTAGGGTATCTGATTGGCTTAAAAGTACAAGAAAACACTTCAAAAGTGACGTTTCTGAAGAATTTTAACAGTTTTCTTGTATCTACGAACGCCAGAATGCATAAAATTGACCTAAACGTCTCCTTTTCCTATTCTGAGTCGATTCTGCATGCTTTAAGTGTGTTTGGTGGCTCAGAACCATCAAAAAACGTTGAAATATAGTTCAAATTCAATAAAAATCGACAAAAATACAGTTTCTAGCTAAAATTTGATGGTTTCGTTGCACTTTCCGAGCCCGTAGGGTATCTGATTGGCTTAAAAGTACAAGAAAACACTTCAAAAGTGACGTTTCTGAAGAATTTTAACAGTTTTCTTGTATCTACGAACGCCAGAATGCATAAAATTGACCTAAACGTCTCCTTTTCCTATTCTGAGTCGATTCTGCATGCTTTAAGTGTGTTTGGTGGCTCAGAACCATCAAAAAACGTTGAAATATAGTTCAAATTCAATAAAAATCGACAAAAATACAGTTTCTAGCTAAAATTTGATGGTTTCGTTGCACTTTCCGAGCCCGTAGGGTATCTGATTGGCTTAAAAGTACAAGAAAACACTTCAAAAGTGACGTTTCTGAAGAATTTTAACAGTTTTCTTGTATTTACGAACGCCAGAATGCATAAAATTGACCTAAACGTCTCCTTTTCCTATTCTGAGTCGATTCTGCATGCTTTAAGTGTGTTTGGTGGCTCAGAACCATCAAAAAACGTTGAAATATAGTTCAAATTCAATAAAAATCGACAAAAATACAGTTTCTAGCTAAAATTTGATGGTTTCGTTGCACTTTCCGAGCCCGTAGGGTATCTGATTGGCTTAAAAGTACAAGAAAACACTTCAAAAGTGACGTTTCTGAAGAATTTTAACAGATTTCTTGTATCTACGAACGCCAGAATGCATAAAATTGACCTAAACGTCTCCTTTTCCTATTCTGAGTCGATTCTGCATGCTTTAAGTGTGTTTGGTGGCTCAGAACCATCAAAAAACGTTGAAATATAGTTCAAATTCAATAAAAATCGACAAAAATACAGTTTCTAGCTAAAATTTGATGGTTTCGTTGCACTTTCCGAGCCCATAGGGTATCTGATTGGCTTAAAAGTACAAGAAAACACTTCAAAAGTGACGTTTCTGAAGAATTTTAACAGTTTTCTTGTATCTACGAACGCCAGAATGCATAAAATTGACCTAAACGTCTCCTTTTCCTATTCTGAGTCGATTCTGCATGCTTTAAGTGTGTTTGGTGGCTCAGAACCATCAAAAAACGTTGAAATATAGTTCAAATTCAATAAAAATCGACAAAAATACAGTTTCTAGCTAAAATTTGATGGTTTCGTTGCACTTTCCGAGCCCGTAGGGTATTTGATTGGCTTAAAAGTACAAGAAAACACTTCAAAAGTGACGTTTCTGAAGAATTTTAACAGTTTTCTTGTATCTACGAACGCCAGAATGCATAAAATTGACCTAAACGTCTCCTTTTCCTATTCTGAGTCGATTCTGCATGCTTTAAGTGTGTTTGGTGGCTCAGAACCATCAAAAAACGTTGAAATATAGTTCAAATTCAATAAAAATCGACAAAAATACAGTTTCTAGCTAAAATTTGATGGTTTCGTTGCACTTTCCGAGCCCGTAGGGTATTTGATTGGCTTAAAAGTACAAGAAAACACTTCAAAAGTGACGTTTCTGAAGAATTTTAACAGTTTTCTTGTATCTACGAACGCCAGAATGCATAAAATTGACCTAAACGTCTCCTTTTCCTATTCTGAGTCGATTCTGCATGCTTTAAGTGTGTTTGGTGGCTCAAAACCATCAAAAAACGTTGAAATATAGTTCAAATTCAATAAAAATCGACAAAAATACAGTTTCAAGCTAAAATTTGATGGTTTCGTTGCACTTTCCGAGCCCGTAGGGTATCTGATTGGCTTAAAAGTACAAGAAAACACTTCAAAAGTGACGTTTCTGAAAAATTTTAACAGTTTTCTTGTATCTACGAACGCCAGAATGCATAAAATTGACCTAAACGTCTCCTTTTCCTATTCTGAGTCGATTCTGCATGCTTTAAGTGTGTTTGGTGGCTCAGAACCATCAAAAAACGTTGAAATATAGTTCAAATTCAATAAAAATCGACAAAAATACAGTTTCTAGCTAAAATTTTATGGTTTCGTTGCACTTTCCGAGCCCGTAGGTTATCTGATTGGCTTAAAAGTATAAGAAAACACTTCAAAAGTGACGTTTCTGAAGAATTTTAACAGTTTTCTTGTATCTACGAACGCCAGAATGCATAAAATTGACCTAAACGTCTCCTTTTCCTATTCTGAGTCGATTCTGCATGCTTTAAGTGTGTTTGGTGGCTCAGAACCATCAAAAAACGTTGAAATATAGTTCAAATTCAATAAAAATCGACAAAAATACAGTTTCTAGCTAAAATTTGATGGTTTCGTTGCACTTTCCGAGCCCGTAGGGTATCTGATTGGCTTAAAAGTACAAGAAAACACTTCAAAAGTGACGTTTCTGAAGAATTTTAACAGTTTTCTTGTATCTACGAACGCCAGAATGCATAAAATTGACCTAAACGTCTCCTTTTCCTATTCTGAGTCGATTCTGCATGCTTTCAGTGTGTTTGGTGGCTCAGAACCATCAAAAAACGTTGAAATATAGTTCAAATTCAATAAAAATCGACAAAAATACAGTTTCTAGCTAAAATTTGATGGTTTCGTTGCACTTTCCGAGCCCGTAGGGTATCTGATTGGCTTAAAAGTACAAGAAAACACTTCAAAAGTGACGTTTCTGAAGAATTTTAACAGTTTTCTTGTATCTACGAACGCCAGAATGCATAAAATTGACCTAAACGTCTCCTTTTCCTATTCTGAGTCGATTCTGCATGCTTTAAGTGTGTTTGGTGGCTCAGAACCATCAAAAAACTTTGAAATATAGTTCAAATTCAATAAAAATCGACAAAAATACTGTTTCTAGCTAAAATTTGATGGTTTCGTTGCACTTTCCGAGCCCGTAGGGTATCTGATTGGCTTAAAAGTATAAGAAAACACTTCAAAAGTGACGTTTCTGAAGAATTTTAACAGTTTTCTTGTATCTACGAACGCCAGAATGCATAAAATTGACCTAAACGTCTCCTTTTCCTATTCTGAGTCGATTCTGCATGCTTTAAGTGTGTTTGGTGGCTCAGAACCATCAAAAAACGTTGAAATATAGTTCAAATTCAATAAAAATCGACAAAAATACAGTTTCTAGCTAAAATTTGATGGTTTCGTTGCACTTTCCGAGCCCGTAGGGTATCTGATTGGCTTAAAAGTACAAGAAAACACTTCAAAAGTGACGTTTCTGAAGAATTTTAACAGTTTTCTTGTATCTACGAACGCCAGAATGCATAAAATTGACCTAAACGTCTCCTTTTCCTATTCTGAGTCGATTCTGCATGCTTTCAGTGTGTTTGGTGGCTCAGAACCATCAAAAGACGTTGAAATATAGTTCAAATTCAATAAAAATCGACAAAAATACGGTTTCTAGCTAAAATTTGATGGTTTCGTTGCACTTTCCGAGCCCGTAGGGTATCTGATTGGCTTAAAAGTACAAGAAAACACTTCAAAAGTGACGTTTCTGAAGAATTTTAACAGTTTTCTTGTATCTACGAACGCCAGAATGCATAAAATTGACCTAAACGTCTCCTTTTCCTATTCTGAGTCGATTCTGCATGCTTTAAGTGTGTTTGGTGGCTCAGAACCATCAAAAAACTTTGAAATATAGTTCAAATTCAATAAAAATCGACAAAAATACTGTTTCTAGCTAAAATTTGATGGTTTCGTTGCACTTTCCGAGCCCGTAGGGTATCTGATTGTCTTAAAAGTACAAGAAAACACTTCAAAAGTGACGTTTCTGAAGAATTTTAACAGTTTTCTTGTATCTACGAACGCCAGAATGCATAAAATTGACCTAAACGTCTCCTTTTCCTATTCTGAGTCGATTCTGCATGCTTTAAGTGTGTTTGGTGGCTCAGAACCATCAAAAAACGTTGAAAAATAGTTCAAATTCAATAAAAATCGACAAAAATACAGTTTCTAGCTAAAATTTGATGGTTTCGTTGCACTTTCCGAGCCCGTAGGGTATCTGATTGGCTTAAAAGTACAAGAAAACACTTCAAAAGTGACGTTTCTGAAGAATTTTAACAGTTTTCTTGTATCTACGAACGCCAGAATGCATAAAATTGACCTAAACGTCTCCTTTTCCTATTCTGAGTCGATTCTGCATGCTTTAAGTGTGTTTGGTGGCTCAGAACCATCAAAAAACGATGAAATATAGTTCAAATTCAATAAAAATCGACAAAAATACAGTTTCTAGCTAAAATTTGATGGTTTCGTTGCACTTTCCGAGCCCGTAGGGTATCTGATTGGCTTAAAAGTACAAGAAAACACTTCAAAAGTGACGTTTCTGAAGAATTTTAACAGTTTTCTTGTATCTACGAACGCCAGAATGCATAAAATTGACCTAAACGTCTCCTTTTCCTATTCTGAGTCGATTCTGCATGCTTTAAGTGTGTTTGGTGGCTCAGAACCATCAAAAAACGTTGAAATATAGTTCAAATTCAATAAAAATCGACAAAAATACAGTTTCTAGCTAAAATTTGATGGTTTCGTTGCACTTTCCGAGCCCGTAGGGTATCTGATTGGCTTGAAAGTATAAGAAAACACTTCAAAAGTGACGTTTCTGAAGAATTTTAACAGTTTTCTTGTATCTACGAACGCCAGAATGCATAAAATTGACCTAAACGTCTCCTTTTCCTATTCTGAGTCGATTCTGCATGCTTTAAGTGTGTTTGGTGGCTCAGAACCATCAAAAAACGTTGAAATATAGTTCAAATTCAATAAAAATCGACAAAAATACAGTTTCTAGCTAAAATTTGATGGTTTCGTTGCACTTTCCGAGCCCGTAGGGTATCTGATTGGCTTAAAAGTACAAGAAAACACTTCAAAAGTGACGTTTCTGAAGAATTTTAACAGTTTTCTTGTATCTACGAACGCCAGAATGCATAAAATTGACCTAAACGTCTCCTTTTCCTATTCTGAGTCGATTCTGCATGCTTTCAGTGTGTTTGGTGGCTCAGAACCATCAAAAAACGTTGAAATATAGTTCAAATTCAATAAAAATCGACAAAAATACAGTTTCTAGCTAAAATTTGATGGTTTCGTTGCACTTTCCGAGCCCGTAGGGTATCTGATTGGCTTAAAAGTACAAGAAAACACTTCAAAAGTGACGTTTCTGAAGAATTTTAACAGTTTTCTTGTATCTACGAACGCCAGAATGCATAAAATTGACCTAAACGTCTCCTTTTCCTATTCTGAGTCGATTTTGCATGCTTTAAGTGTGTTTGGTGGCTCAGAACCATCAAAAAACGTTGAAATATAGTTCAAATTCAATAAAAATCGACAAAAATACAGTTTCTAGCTAAAATTTGATGGTTTCGTTGCACTTTCCGAGCCCGTAGGGTATCTGATTGGCTTAAAAGTACAAGAAAACACTTCAAAAGTGACGTTTCTGAAGAATTTTAACAGTTTTCTTGTATCTACGAACGCCAGAATGCATAAAATTGACCTAAACGTCTCCTTTTCCTATTCTGAGTCGATTCTGCATGCTTTAAGTGTGTTTGGTGGCTCAGAACCATCAAAAAACGTTGAAATATAGTTCAAATTCAATAAAAATCGACAAAAATACAGTTTCTAGCTAAAATTTGATGGTTTCGTTGCACTTTCCGAGCCCGTAGGGTATCTGATTGGCTTAAAAGTACAAGAAAACACTTCAAAAGTGACGTTTCTGAAGAATTTTAACAGTTTTCTTGTATCTACGAACGCCAGAATGCATAAAATTGACCTAAACGTCTCCTTTTCCTATTCTGAGTCGATTCTGCATGCTTTAAGTGTGTTTGGTGGCTCAGAACCATCAAAAAACGTTGAAATATAGTTCAAATTCAATAAAAATCGACAAAAATACAGTTTCTAGCTAAAATTTGAAGGTTTCGTTGCACTTTCCGAGCCCATAGGGTATCTGATTGGCTTAAAAGTACAAGAAAACACTTCAAAAGTGACGTTTCTGAAGAATTTTAACAGTTTTCTTGTATCTACGAACGCCAGAATGCATAAAATTGACCTAGACGTCTCCTTTTCCTATTCTGAGTCGATTCTGCATGCTTTAAGTGTGTTTGGTGGCTCAGAACCATCAAAAAACGTTGAAATATAGTTCAAATTCAATAAAAATCGACAAAAATACAGTTTCTAGCTAAAATTTGATGGTTTCGTTGCACTTTCCGAGCCCGTAGGGTATCTGATTGGCTTAAAAGTACAAGAAAACACTTCAAAAGTGACGTTTCTGAAGAATTTTAACAGTTTTCTTGTATCTACGAACGCCAGAATGCATAAAATTGACCTAAACGTCTCCTTTTCCTATTCTGAGTCGATTCTGCATGCTTTAAGTGTGTTTGGTGGCTCAGAACCATCAAAAAACGTTGAAATATAGTTCAAATTCAATAAAAATCGACAAAAATACAGTTTCTAGCTAAAATTTGATGGTTCCGTTGCACTTTCCGAGCCCGTAGGGTATCTGATTGGCATAAAAGTACAAGAAAACACTTCAAAAGTGACGTTTCTGAAGAATTTTAACAGTTTTCTTGTATCTACGAACGCCAGAATGCATAAAATTGACCTAAACGTCTCCTTTTCCTATTCTGAGTCGATTCTGCATGCTTTAAGTGTGTTTGGTGGCTCAGAACCATCAAAAAACGTTGAAATATAGTTTAAATTCAATAAAAATCGACAAAAATACAGTTTCTAGCTAAAATTTGATGGTTTCGTTGCACTTTCCGAGCCCGTAGGGTATCTGATTGGGTTAAAAGTACAAGAAAACACTTCAAAAGTGACGTTTCTGAAGAATTTTAACAGTTTTCTTGTATCTACGAACGCCAGAATGCATAAAATTGACCTAAACGTCTCCTTTTCCTATTCTGAGTCGATTCTGCATGCTTTAAGTGTGTTTGGTGGCTCAGAACCATCAAAAAACGTTGAAATATAGTTCAAATTCAATAAAAATCGACAAAAATACAGTTTCTAGCTAAAATTTGATGGTTTCGTTGCACTTTCCGAGCCCGTAGGGTATCTGATTGGCTTAAAAGTACAAGAAAACACTTCAAAAGTGACGTTTCTGAAGAATTTTAACAGTTTTCTTGTATCTACGAACGCCAGAATGCATAAAATTGACCTAAACGTCTCCTTTTCCTATTCTGAGTCGATTCTGCATGCTTTAAGTGTGTTTGGTGGCTCAGAACCATCAAAAAACGTTGAAATATAGTTCAAATTCAATAAAAATCGACAAAAATACAGTTTCTAGCTAAAATTTGATGGTTTCGTTGCACTTTCCAAGCCCGTAGGGTATCTGATTGGCTTAAAAGTACAAGAAAACACTTCAAAAGTGACGTTTCTGAAGAATTTTAACAGTTTTCTTGTATCTACGAACGCCAGAATGCATAAAATTGACCTAAACGTCTCCTTTTCCTATTCTGAGTCGATTCTGCATGCTTTAAGTGTGTTTGGTGGCTCAGAACCATCAAAAAACGTTGAAATATAGTTCAAATTCAATAAAAATCGACAAAAATAAAGTTTCTAGCTAAAATTTGATGATTTCGTTGCACTTTCCGAGCCCGTAGGGTATCTGATTGGCTTAAAAGTACAAGAAAACACTTCAGAAGTGACGTTTCTGAAGAATTTTAACAGTTTTCTTGTATCTACGAACGCCAGAATGCATAAAATTGACCTAAACGTCTCCTTTTCCTATTCTGAGTCGATTCTGCATGCTTTAAGTGTGTTTGGTGGCTCAGAACCATCAAAAAACGTTGAAATATAGTTCAAATTCAATAAAAATCGACAAAAATACAGTTTCTAGCTAAAATTTGATGGTTTCGTTGCACTTTCCGAGCCCGTAGGGTATCTGATTGGCTTAAAAGTACAAGAAAACACTTCAAAAGTGACGTTTCTGAAGAATTTTAACAGTTTTCTTGTATCTACGAACGCCAGAATGCATAAAATTGACCTAAACGTCTCCTTTTCCTATTCTGAGTCGATTCTGCATGCTTTCAGTGTGTTTGGTGGCTCAGAACCATCAAAAGACGTTGAAATATAGTTCAAATTCAATAAAAATCGACAAAAATACGGTTTCTAGCTAAAATTTGATGGTTTCGTTGCACTTTCCGAGCCCGTAGGGTATCTGATTGGCTTAAAAGTACAAGAAAACACTTCAAAAGTGACGTTTCTGAAGAATTTTAACAGTTTTCTTGTATCTACGAACGCCAGAATGCATAAAATTGACCTAAACGTCTCCTTTTCCTATTCTGAGTCGATTCTGCATGCTTTAAGTGTGTTTGGTGGCTCAGAACCATCAAAAAACGTTGAAATATAGTTCAAATTCAATAAAAATCGACAAAAATACAGTTTCTAGCTAAAATTTGATGGTTTCGTTGCACTTTCCGAGCCCGTAGGGTATCTGATTGGCTTAAAAGTACAAGAAAACACTTCAAAAGTGACGTTTCTGAAGAATTTTAACAGTTTTCTTGTATCTACGAACGCCAGAATGCATAAAATTGACCTAAACGTCTCCTTTTCCTATTCTGAGTCGATTCTGCATGCTTTAAGTGTGTTTGGTGGCTCAGAACCATCAAAAAACGTTGAAATATAGTTCAAATTCAATAAAAATCGACAAAAATACAGTTTCTAGCTAAAATTTGATGGTTTCGTTGCACTTTCCGAGCCCGTAGGGTATCTGATTGGCTTAAAAGTACAAGAAAACACTTCAAAAGTGACGTTTCTGAAGAATTTTAACAGTTTTCTTGTATCTACGAACGCCAGAATGCATAAAATTGACCTAAACGTCTCCTTTTCCTATTCTGAGTCGATTCTGCATGCTTTCAGTGTGTTTGGTGGCTCAGAACCATCAAAAAACGTTGAAATATAGTTCAAATTCAATAAAAATCGACAAAAATACAGTTTCTAGCTAAAATTTGATGGTTTCGTTGCACTTTCCGAGCCCGTAGGGTATCTGATTGGCTTAAAAGTACAAGAAAACACTTCAAAAGTGACGTTTCTGAAGAATTTTAACAGTTTTCTTGTATCTACGAACGCCAGAATGCATAAAATTGACCTAAACGTCTCCTTTTCCTATTCTGAGTCGATTTTGCATGCTTTAAGTGTGTTTGGTGGCTCAGAACCATCAAAAAACGTTGAAATATAGTTCAAATTCAATAAAAATCGACAAAAATACAGTTTCTAGCTAAAATTTGATGGTTTCGTTGCACTTTCCGAGCCCGTAGGGTATCTGATTGGCTTAAAAGTACAAGAAAACACTTCAAAAGTGACGTTTCTGAAGAATTTTAACAGTTTTCTTGTATCTACGAACGCCAGAATGCATAAAATTGACCTAAACGTCTCCTTTTCCTATTCTGAGTCGATTCTGCATGCTTTAAGTGTGTTTGGTGGCTCAGAACCATCAAAAAACGTTGAAATATAGTTCAAATTCAATAAAAATCGACAAAAATACAGTTTCTAGCTAAAATTTGATGGTTTCGTTGCACTTTCCGAGCCCGTAGGGTATCTGATTGGCTTAAAAGTACAAGAAAACACTTCAAAAGTGACGTTTCTGAAGAATTTTAACAGTTTTCTTGTATCTACGAACGCCAGAATGCATAAAATTGATCTAAACGTCTCCTTTTCCTATTCTGAGTCGATTCTGCATGCTTTAAGTGTGTTTGGTGGCTCAGAACCATCAAAAAACGTTGAAATATAATTCAAATTCAATAAAAATCGACAAAAATACAGTTTCTAGCTAAAATTTGATGGTTTCGTTGCACTTTCCGAGCCCGTAGGGTATCTGATTGGCTTAAAAGTACAAGAAAACACTTCAAAAGTGACGTTTCTGAAGAATTTTAACAGTTTTCTTGTATCTACGAACGCCAGAATGCATAAAATTGACCTAGACGTCTCCTTTTCCTATTCTGAGTCGATTCTGCATGCTTTAAGTGTGTTTGGTGGCTCAGAACCATCAAAAAACGTTGAAATATAGTTCAAATTCAATAAAAATCGACAAAAATACAGTTTCTAGCTAAAATTTGATGGTTTCGTTGCACTTTCCGAGCCCGTAGGATATCTGATTGGCTTAAAAGTACAAGAAAACACTTCAAAAGTGACGTTTCTGAAGAATTTTAACAGTTTTCTTGTATCTACGAACGCCAGAATGCATAAAATTGACCTATACGTCTCCTTTTCCTATTCTGAGTCGATTCTGCATGCTTTAAGTGTGTTTGGTGGCTCAGAACCATCAAAAAACGTTGAAATATAGTTCAAATTCAATAAAAATCGACAAAAATACAGTTTCTAGCTAAAATTTGATGGTTTCGTTGCACTTTCCGAGCCCGTAGGGTATCTGATTGGCTTAAAAGTACAAGAAAACACTTCAAAAGTGACGTTTCTGAAGAATTTTAACAGTTTTCTTGTATCTACGAACGCCAGAATGCATAAAATTGACCTAAACGTCTCCTTTTCCTATTCTGAGTCGATTCTGCATGCTTTAAGTGTGTTTGGTGGCTCAGAACCATCAAAAAACGTTGAAATATAGTTTAAATTCAATAAAAATCGACAAAAATACAGTTTCTAGCTAAAATTTGATGGTTTCGTTGCACTTTCCGAGCCCGTAGGGTATCTGATTGGCTTAAAAGTACAAGAAAACACTTCAAAAGTGACGTTTCTGAAGAATTTTAACAGTTTTCTTGTATCTACGAACGCCAGAATGCATAAAATTGACCTAAACGTCTCCTTTTCCTATTCTGAGTCGATTCTGCATGCTTTAAGTGTGTTTGGTGGCTCAGAACCATCAAAAAACGTTGAAATATAGTTCAAATTCAATAAAAATCGACAAAAATACAGTTTCTAGCTAAAATTTGATGGTTTCGTTGCACTTTCCGAGCCCGTAGGGTATCTGATTGGCTTAAAAGTACAAGAAAACACTTCAAAAGTGACGTTTCTGAAGAATTTTAACAGTTTTCTTGTATCTACGAACGCCAGAATGCATAAAATTGACCTAAACGTCTCCTTTTCCTATTCTGAGTCGATTCTGCATGCTTTAAGTGTGTTTGGTGGCTCAGAACCATCAAAAAACGTTGAAATATAGTTCAAATTCAATAAAAATCGACAAAAATACAGTTTCTAGCTAAAATTTGATGGTTTCGTTGCACTTTCCGAGCCCGTAGGGTATCGGATTGGCTTAAAAGTACAAGAAAACACTTCAAAAGTGACGTTTCTGAAGAATTTTAACAGTTTTCTTGTATCTACGAACGCCAGAATGCATAAAATTGATCTAAACGTCTCCTTTTCCTATTCTGAGTCGATTCTGCATGCTTTAAGTGTGTTTGGTGGCTCAGAACCATCAAAAAACGTTGAAATATAGTTCAAATTCAATAAAAATCGACAAAAATACAGTTTCTAGCTAAAATTTGATGGTTTCGTTGCACTTTCCGGGCCCGTAGGGTATCTGATTGGCTTAAAAGTACAAGAAAACACTTCAAAAGTGACGTTTCTGAAGAATTTTAACAGTTTTCTTGTATCTACGAACGCCAGAATGCATAAAATTGACCTAAACGTCTCCTTTTCCTATTCTGAGTCGATTCTGCATGCTTTAAGTGTGTTTGGTGGCTCAGAACCATCAAAAAACGTTGAAATATAGCTCAAATTCAATAAAAATCGACAAAAATACAGTTTCTAGCTAAAATTTGATGGTTTCGTTGCACTTTCCGAGCCCGTAGGGTATCTGATTGGCTTAAAAGTACAAGAAAACACTTCAAAAGTGACGTTTCTGAAGAATTTTAACAGTTTTCTTGTATCTACGAACGCCAGAATGCATAAAATTGACCTAAACGTCTCCTTTTCCTATTCTGAGTCGATTCTGCATGCTTTAAGTGTGTTTGGTGGCTCAGAACCATCAAAAAACGTTGAAATATAGTTCAAATTCAATAAAAATCGACAAAAATACAGTTTCTAGCTAAAATTTGATGGTTTCGTTGCACTTTCCGAGCCCGTAGGGTATCTGATTGGCTTAAAAGTACAAGAAAACACTTCAAAAGTGACGTTTCTGAAGAATTTTAACAGTTTTCTTGTATCTACGAACGCCAAAATGCATAAAATTGACCTAAACGTCTCCTTTTCCTATTATGAGTCGATTCTGCATGCTTTAAGTGTGTTTGGTGGCTCAGAACCATCAAAAAACGTTGAAATATAGTTCAAATTCAATAAAAATCGACAAAAATACAGTTTCTAGCTAAAATTTGATGGTTTCGTTGCTCTTTCCGAGCCCGTAGGGTATCTGATTGGCTTAAAAGTACAAGAAAACACTTCAGAAGTGACGTTTCTGAAGAATTTTAACAGTTTTCTTGTATCTACGAACGCCAGAATGCATAAAATTGACCTAAACGTCTCCTTTTCCTATTCTGAGTCGATTCTGCATGTTTAAGTGTGTTTGGTGGCTCAGAACCATCAAAAAACGTTGAAATATAGTTCAAATTCAATAAAAATCGACAAAAATACAGTTTCTAGCTAAAATTTGATGGTTTCGTTGCACTTTCCGAGCCCGTAGGGTATCTGATTGGCTTAAAAGTACAAGAAAACACTTCAAAAGTGACGTTTCTGAAGAATTTTAACAGTTTTCTTGTATCTACGAACGCCAGAATGCATAAAATTGACCTAAACGTCTCCTTTTCCTATTCTGAGTCGATTCTGCATGCTTTAAGTGTGTTTGGTGGCTCAGAACCATCAAAAAACGTTGAAATATAGTTCAAATTCAATAAAAATCGACAAAAATACAGTTTCTAGCTAAAATTTGATGGTTTCGTTGCACTTTCCGAGCCCGTAGGGTATCTGATTGGCTTAAAAGTACAAGAAAACACTTCAAAAGTGACGTTTCTGAAGAATTTTAACAGTTTTCTTGTATCTACGAACGCCAGAATGCATAAAATTGACCTAAACGTCTCCTTTTCCTATTCTGAGTCGATTCTGCATGCTTTAAGTGTGTTTGGTGGCTCAGAACCATCAAAAAACTTTGAAATATAGTTCAAATTCAATAAAAATCGACAAAAATAGAGTTTCTAGCTAAAATTTGATGGTTTCGTTGCACTTTCCGAGCCCGTAGGGTATCTGATTGGCTTAAAAGTACAAGAAAACACTTCAAAAGTGACGTTTCTGAAGAATTTTAACAGTTTTCTTGTATCTACGAACGCCAGAATGCATAAAATTGACCTAAACGTCTCCTTTTCCTATTCTGAGTCGATTCTGCATGCTTTAAGTGTGTTTGGTGGCTCAGAACCATCAAAAAACGTTGAAATATAGTTCAAATTCAATAAAAATCGTCAAAAATACAGTTTCTAGCTAAAATTTGATGGTTTCGTTGCACCTTCCGAGCCCGTTGGGTATCTGATTGGCTTAAAAGTACAAGAAAACACTTCAGAAGTGACGTTTCTGAAGAATTTTAACAGTTTTCTTGTATCTACGAACGCCAGAATGCATAAAATTGACCTAAACGTCTCCTTTTCCTCTTCTGAGTCGATTCTGCATGCTTTAAGTGTGTTTGGTGGCTCAGAACCATCAAAAAACGTTGAAATATAGTTCAAATTCAATAAAAATCGACAAAAATACAGTTTCTAGCTAAAATTTGATGGTTTCGTTGCACTTTCCGAGCCCGTAGGGTATCTGATTGTCTTAAAAGTACAAGAAAACACTTCAAAAGTGACGTTTCTGAAGAATTTTAACAGTTTTCTTGTATCTACGAACGCCAGAATGCATAAAATTGACCTAAACGTCTCCTTTTCCTATTCTGAGTCGATTCTGCATGCTTTAAGTGTGTTTGGTGGCTCAGAACCATCAAAAAACGTTGAAATATAGTTCAAATTCAATAAAAATCGACAAAAATACAGTTTCTAGCTAAAATTTGATGGTTTCGTTGCACTTTCCGAGCCCGTAGGGTATCTGATTGGCTTAAAAGTACAAGAAAACACTTCAAAAGTGACGTTTCTGAAGAATTTTAACAGTTTTCTTGTATCTACGAACGCCAGAATGCATAAAATTGACCTAAACGTCTCCTTTTCCTATTCTGAGTCGATTCTGCATGCTTTAAGTGTGTTTGGTGGCTCAGAACCATCAAAAAACGTTGAAATATAGTTCAAATTCAATAAAAATCGACAAAAATACAGTTTCTAGCTAAAATTTGATGGTTTCGTTGCACTTTCCGAGCCCGTAGGGTATCTGATTGGCTTAAAAGTACAAGAAAACACTTCAAAAGTGACGTTTCTGAAGAATTTTAACAGTTTTCTTGTATCTACGAACGCCAGAATGCATAAAATTGACCTAAACGTCTCCTTTTCCTATTCTGAGTCGATTCTGCATGCTTTAAGTGTGTTTGGTGGCTCAGAACCATCAAAAAACGTTGAAATATAGTTCAAATTCAATAAAAATCGACAAAAATACAGTTTCTAGCTAAAATTTGATGGTTTCGTTGCACTTTCCGAGCCCGTAGGGTATCTGATTGGCTTAAAAGTACAAGAAAACACTTCAAAAGTGACGTTTCTGAAGAATTTTAACAGTTTTCTTGTATCTACGAACGCCAGAATGCATAAAATTGATCTAAACGTCTCCTTTTCCTATTCTGAGTCGATTCTGCATGCTTTAAGTGTGTTTGGTGGCTCAGAACCATCAAAAAACGTTGAAATATAGTTCAAATTCAATAAAAATCGACAAAAATACAGTTTCTAGCTAAAATTTGATGGTTTCGTTGCACTTTCCGAGCCCGTAGGGTATCTGATTGGCTTAAAAGTACAAGAAAACACTTCAAAAGTGACGTTTCTGAAGAATTTTAACAGTTTTCTTGTATCTACGAACGCCAGAATGCATAAAATTGACCTAAACGTCTCCTTTTCCTATTCTGAGTCGATTCTGCATGCTTTAAGTGTGTTTGGTGGCTCAGAACCATCAAAAAACGTTGAAATATAGTTCAAATTCAATAAAAATCGACAAAAATACAGTTTCTAGCTAAAATTTGATGGTTTCGTTGCACTTTCCGAGCCCGTAGGGTATCTGATTGGCTTAAAAGTACAAGAAAACACTTCAAAAGTGACGTTTCTGAAGAATTTTAACAGTTTTCTTGTATCTACGAACGCCAGAATGCATAAAATTGACCTAAACGTCTCCTTTTCCTATTCTGAGTCGATTCTGCATGCTTTAAGTGTGTTTGGTGGCTCAGAACCATCAAAAAACGTTGAAATATAGTTCAAATTCAATAAAAATCGACAAAAATACAGTTTCTAGCTAAAATTTGATGGTTTCGTTGCACTTTCCGAGCCCGTAGGGTATCTGATTGGCTTAAAAGTACAAGAAAACACTTCAAAAGTGACGTTTCTGAAGAATTTTAACAGTTTTCTTGTATCTACGAACGCCAGAATGCATAAAATTGACCTAAACGTCTCCTTTTCCTATTCTGAGTCGATTCTGCATGCTTTAAGTGTGTTTGGTGGCTCAGAACCATCAAAAAACGTTGAAATATAGTTCAAATTCAATAAAAATCGACAAAAATACAGTTTCTAGCTAAAATTTGATGGTTTCGTTGCACTTTCCGAGCCCGTAGGGTATCTGATTGGCTTAAAAGTACAAGAAAACACTTCAAAAGTGACGTTTCTGAAGAATTTTAACAGTTTTCTTGTATCTACGAACGCCAGAATGCATAAAATTGACCTAAACGTCTCCTTTTCCTATTCTGAGTCGATTCTGCATGCTTTAAGTGTGTTTGGTGGCTCAGAACCATCAAAAAACGTTGAAATATAGTTCAAATTCAATAAAAATCGACAAAAATACAGTTTCTAGCTAAAATTTGATGGTTTCGTTGCACTTTCCGAGCCCGTAGGGTATCTGATTGGCTTAAAAGTACAAGAAAACACTTCAAAAGTGACGTTTCTGAAGAATTTTAACAGTTTTCTTGTATCTACGAACGCCAGAATGCATAAAATTGACCTAAACGTCTCCTTTTCCTATTCTGAGTCGATTCTGCATGCTTTAAGTGTGTTTGGTGGCTCAGAACCATCAAAAAGCGTTGAAATATAGTTCAAATTCAATAAAAATCGACAAAAATACAGTTTCTAGCTAAAATTTGATGGTTTCGTTGTACTTTCCGAGCCCGTAGGGTATCTGATTGGCTTAAAAGTACAAGAAAACACTTCAAAAGTGACGTTTCTGAAGAATTTTAACAGTTTTCTTGTATCTACGAACGCCAGAATGCATAAAATTGACCTAAACGTCTCCTTTTCCTATTCTGAGTCGATTCTGCATGCTTTAAGTGTGTTTGGTGGCTCAGAACCATCAAAAAACGTTGAAATATAGTTCAAATTCAATAAAAATCGACAAAAATACAGTTTCTAGCTAAAATTTGATGGTTTCGTTGCACTTTCCGAGCCCGTAGGGTATATGATTGGCTTAAAAGTACAAGAAAACACTTCAAAAGTAACGTTTCTGAAGAGTTTTAACAGTTTTCTTGTATCTACGAACGCCAGAATGCATAAAATTGACCTAAACGTCTCCTTTTCCTATTCTGAGTCGATTCTGCATGCTTTAAGTGTGTTTGGTGGCTCAGAACCATCAAAAAACGTTGAAATATAGTTCAAATTCAATAAAAATCGACAAAAATACAGTTTCTAGCTAAAATTTGATGGTTTCGTTGCACTTTCCGAGCCCGTAGGGTATCTGATTGGCTTAAAAGTACAAGAAAACACTTCAGAAGTGACGTTTCTGAAGAATTTTAACAGTTTTCTTGTATCTACGAACGCCAGAATGCATAAAATTGACCTAAACGTCTCCTTTTCCTATTCTGAGTCGATTCTGCATGCTTTAAGTGTGTTTGGTGGCTCAGAACCATCAAAAAACGTTGAAATATAGTTCAAATTCAATAAAAATCGACAAAAATACAGTTTCTAGCTAAAATTTGATGGTTTCGTTGCACTTTCCGAGCCCGTAGGGTATCTGATTGGCTTAAAAGTACAAGAAAACACTTCAAAAGTGACGTTTCTGAAGAATTTTAACAGTTTTCTTGTATCTACGAACGCCAGAATGCATAAAATTGACCTAAACGTCTCCTTTTCCTATTCTGAGTCGATTCTGCATGCTTTAAGTGTGTTTGGTGGCTCAGAACCATCAAAAAACGTTGAAATATAGTTCAAATTCAATAAAAATCGACAAAAATACAGTTTCTAGCTAAAATTTGATGGTTTCGTTGCACTTTCCGAGCCCGTAGGGTATCTGATTGGCTTAAAAGTACAAGAAAACACTTCAAAAGTGACGTTTCTGAAGAATTTTAACAGTTTTCTTGTATCTACGCACGCCAGAATGCATAAAATTGACCTAAACGTCTCCTTTTCCTATTCTGAGTCGATTCTGCATGCTTTAAGTGTGTTTGGTGGCTCAGAACCATCAAAAAACGTTGAAATATAGTTCAAATTCAATAAAAATCGACAAAAATACAGTTTCTAGCTAAAATTTGATGGTTTCGTTGCACTTTCCGAGCCCGTAGGGTATCTGATTGGCTTAAAAGTACAAGAAAACACTTCAAAAGTGACGTTTCTGAAGAATTTTAACAGTTTTCTTGTATCTACGAACGCCAGAATGCATAAAATTGACCTAAACGTCTCCTTTTCCTATTCTGAGTCGATTCTGCATGCTTTAAGTGTGTTTGGTGGCTCAGAACCATCAAAAAACGTTGAAATATAGTTCAAATTCAATAAAAATCGACAAAAATACAGTTTCTAGCTAAAATTTGATGGTTTTGTTGCACTTTCCGAGCCCGTAGGGTATCTGATTGGCTTAAAAGTACAAGAAAACACTTCAAAAGTGACGTTTCTGAAGAATTTTAACAGTTTTCTTGTATCTACGAACGCCAGAATGCATAAAATTGACCTAAACGTCTCCTTTTCCTATTCTGAGTCGATTCTGCATGCTTTAAGTGTGTTTGGTGGCTCAGAACCATCAAAAAACGTTGAAATATAGTTCAAATTCAATAAAAATCGACAAAAATACAGTTTCTAGCTAAAATTTGATGGTTTCGTTGCACTTTCCGAGCCCGTAGGGTATCTGATTGGCTTAAAAGTACAAGAAAACACTTCAAAAGTGACGTTTCTGAAGAATTTTAACAGTTTTCTTGTATCTACGAACGCCAGAATGCATAAAATTGACCTAAACGTCTCCTTTTCCTATTCTGAGTGGATTCTGCATGCTTTAAGTGTGTTTGGTGGCTCAGAACCATCAAAAAACGTTGAAATATAGTTCAAATTCAATAAAAATCGACAAAAATACAGTTTCTAGCTAAAATTTGATCGTTTCGTTGCACTTTCCGAGCCCGTAGGGTATCTGATTGGCTTAAAAGTACAAGAAAACACTTCAAAAGTGACGTTTCTGAAGAATTTTAACAGTTTTCTTGTATCTACGAACGCCAGAATGCATAAAATTGACCTAAACGTCTCCTTTTCCTATTCTGAGTCGATTCTGCATGCTTTAAGTGTGTTTGGTGGCTCAGAACCATCAAAAAACGTTGAAATATAGTTCAAATTCAATAAAAATCGACAAAAATACAGTTTCTAGCTAAAATTTGATGGTTTCGTTGCACTTTCCGAGCCCGTTGGGTATCTGATTGGCTTAAAACTACAAGAAAACACTTCAAAAGTGACGTTTCTGAAGAATTTTAACAGTTTTCTTGTATCTACGAACGCCAGAATGCATAAAATTGACCTAAACGTCTCCTTTTCCTATTCTGAGTCGATTCTGCATGCTTTAAGTGTGTTTGGTGGCTCAGAACCATCAAAAAACGTTGAAATATAGTTCAAATTCAATAAAAATCGACAAAAATACAGTTTCTAGCTAAAATTTGATGGTTTCGTTGCACTTTCCGAGCCCGTAGGGTATCTGATTGGCTTAAAAGTACAAGAAAACACTTCAAAAGTGACGTTTCTGAAGAATTTTAACAGTTTTCTTGTATCTACGAACGCCAGAATGCATAAAATTGACCTAAACGTCTCCTTTTCCTATTCTGAGTCGATTCTGCATGCTTTAAGTGTGTTTGGTGGCTCAGAACCATCAAAAAACGTTGAAATATAGTTCAAATTCAATAAAAATCGACAAAAATACAGTTTCTAGCTAAAATTTGATGGTTTCGTTGCACTTTCCGAGCCCGTAGGGTATCTGATTGGCTTAAAAGTACAAGAAAACACTTCAAAAGTGACGTTTCTGAAGAATTTTAACAGTTTTCTTGTATCTACGAACGCCAGAATGCATAAAATTGACCTAAACGTCTCCTTTTCCTATTCTGAGTCGATTCTGCATGCTTTAAGTGTGTTTGGTGGCTCAGAACCATCAAAAAACGTTGAAATATAGTTCAAATTCAATAAAAATCGACAAAAATACAGTTTCTAGCTAAAATTTGATGGTTTCGTTGCACTTTCCGAGCCCGTAGGGTATCTGATTGGCTTAAAAGTACAAGAAAACACTTCAAAAGTGACGTTTCTGAAGAATTTTAACAGTTTTCTTGTATCTACGAACGCCAGAATGCATAAAATTGACCTAAACGTCTCCTTTTCCTATTCTGAGTCGATTCTGCATGCTTTAAGTGTGTTTGGTGGCTCAGAACCATCAAAAAACGTTGAAATATAGTTCAAATTCAATAAAAATCGACAAAAATACAGTTTCTAGCTAAAATTTGATGGTTTCGTTGCACTTTCCGAGCCCGTAGGGTATCTGATTGGCTTAAAAGTACAAGAAAACACTTCAAAAGTGACGTTTCTGAAGAATTTTAACAGTTTTCTTGTATCTACGAACGCCAGAATGCATAAATTTGACCTAAACGTCTCCTTTTCCTATTCTGAGTCGATTCTGCATGCTTTAAGTGTGTTTGGTGGCTCAGAACCATCAAAAAACGTTGAAATATAGTTCAAATTCAATAAAAATCGACAAAAATACAGTTTCTAGCTAAAATTTGATGGTTTCGTTGCACTTTCCGAGCCCGTAGGGTATCTGATTGGCTTAAAAGTACAAGAAAACACTTCAAAAGTGACGTTTCTGAAGAATTTTAACAGTTTTCTTGTATCTACGAACGCCAGAATGCATAAAATTGACCTAAACGTCTCCTTTTCCTATTCTGAGTCGATTCTGCATGCTTTAAGTGTGTTTGGTGGCTCAGAACCATCAAAAAACGTTGAAATATAGTTCAAATTCAATAAAAATCGACAAAAATACAGTTTCTAGCTAAAATTTGATGGTTCCGTTGCACTTTCCGAGCCCGTAGGGTATCTGATTGGCTTAAAAGTACAAGAAAACACTTCAAAAGTGACGTTTCTGAAGAATTTTAACAGTTTTCTTGTATCTACGAACGCCAGAATGCATAAAATTGACCTAAACGTCTCCTTTTCCTATTCTGAGTCGATTCTGCATGCTTTAAGTGTGTTTGGTGGCTCAGAACCATCAAAAAACGTTGAAATATAGTTCAAATTCAATAAAAATCGACAAAAATACAGTTTCTAGCTAAAATTTGATGGTTTCGTTGCACTTTCCGAGCCCGTAGGGTATCTGATTGGCTTAAAAGTACAAGAAAACACTTCAAAAGTGACGTTTCTGAAGAATTTTAACAGTTTTCTTGTATCTACGAACGCCAGAATGCATAAAATTGACCTAAACGTCTCCTTTTCCTATTCTGAGTCGATTCTGCATGCTTTAAGTGTGTTTGGTGGCTCAGAACCATCAAAAAACGTTGAAATATAGTTCAAATTCAATAAAAATCGACAAAAATACAGTTTCTAGCTAAAATTTGATGGTTTCGTTGCACTTTCCGAGCCCGTAGGGTATCTGATTGGCTTAAAAGTACAAGAAAACACTTCAAAAGTGACGTTTCTGAAGAATTTTAACAGTTTTCTTGTATCTACGAACGCCAGAATGCATAAAATTGACCTAAACTTCTCCTTTTCCTATTCTGAGTCGATTCTTCATGCTTTAAGTGTGTTTGGTGGCTCAGAACCATCAAAAAACGTTGAAATATAGTTCAAATTCAATAAAAATCGACAAAAATACAGTTTCTAGCTAAAATTTGATGGTTTCGTTGCACTTTCCGAGCCCGTAGGGTATCTGATTGGCTTAAAAGTACAAGAAAACACTTCAAAAGTGACGTTTCTGAAGAATTTTAACAGTTTTCTTGTATCTACGAACGCCAGAATGCATAAAATTGACCTAAACGTCTCCTTTTCCTATTCTGAGTCGATTCTGCATGCTTTAAGTGTGTTTGGTGGCTCAGAACCATCAAAAAACGTTGAAATATAGTTCAAATTCAATAAAAATCGACAAAAATACAGTTTCTAGCTAAAATTTGATGGTTTCGTTGCACTTTCCGAGCCCGTAGGGTATCTGATTGGCTTAAAAGTACAAGAAAACACTTCAAAAGTGACGTTTCTGAAGAATTTTAACAGTTTTCTTGTATCTACGAACGCCAGAATGCATAAAATTGACCTAGACGTCTCCTTTTCCTATTCTGAGTCGATTCTGCATGCTTTAAGTGTGTTTGGTGGCTCAGAACCATCAAAAAACGTTGAAATATAGTTCAAATTCAATAAAAATCGACAAAAATACAGTTTCTAGCTAAAATTTGATGGTTTCGTTGCACTTTCCGAGCCCGTAGGGTATCTGATTGGCTTAAAAGTACAAGAAAACACTTCAAAAGTGACGTTTCTGAAGAATTTTAACAGTTTTCTTGTATCTACGAACGCCAGAATGCATAAAATTGACCTAAACGTCTCCTTTTACTATTCTGAGTCGATTCTGCATGCTTTAAGTGTGTTTGGTGGCTCAGAACCATCAAAAAACGTTGAAATATAGTTCAAATTCAATAAAAATCGACAAAAATACAGTTTCTAGCTAAAATTTGATGGTTTCGTTGCACTTTCCGAGCCCGTAGGGTATCTGATTGGCTTAAAAGTACAAGAAAACACTTCAAAAGTGACGTTTCTGAAGAATTTTAACAGTTTTCTTGTATCTACGAACGCCAGAATGCATAAAATTGACCTAAACGTCTCCTTTTCCTATTCTGAGTCGATTCTGCATGCTTTAAGTGTATTTGGTGGCTCAGAACCATCAAAAAACGTTGAAATATAGTTCAAATTCAATAAAAATCGACAAAAATACAGTTTCTAGCTAAAATTTGATGGTTTCGTTGCACTTTCCGAGCCCGTAGGGTATCTGATTGGCTTAAAAGTACAAGAAAACACTTCAAAAGTGACGTTTCTGAAGAATTTTAACAGTTTTCTTGTATCTACGAACGCCAGAATGCATAAAATTGACCTAAACGTCTCCTTTTCCTATTCTGAGTCGATTCTGCATGCTTTAAGTGTGTTTGGTGGCTCAGAACCATCAAAAAACGTTGAAATATAGTTCAAATTCAATAAAAATCGACAAAAATACAGTTTCTAGCTAAAATTTGATGGTTTCGTTGCACTTTCCGAGCCCGTTGGGTATCTGATTGGCTTAAAAGTACAAGAAAACACTTCAAAAGTGACGTTTCTGAAGAATTTTAACAGTTTTCTTGTATCTACGAAGGCCAGAATGCATAAAATTGACCTAAACGTCTCCTTTTCCTATTCTGAGTCGATTCTGCATGCTTTAAGTGTGTTTGGTGGCTCAGAACCATCAAAAAACGTTGAAATATAGTTCAAATTCAATAAAAATCGACAAAAATACAGTTTCTAGCTAAAATTTGATGGTTTCGTTGCACTTTCCGAGCCCGTAGGGTATCTGATTGGCTTAAAAGTACAAGAAAACACTTCAGAAGTGACGTTTCTGAAGAATTTTAACAGTTTTCTTGTATCTACGAACGCCAGAATGCATAAAATTGACCTAAACGTCTCCTTTTCCTATTCTGAGTCGATTCTGCATGCTTTAAGTGTGTTTGGTGGCTCAGAACCATCAAAAAACGTTGAAAAATAGTTCAAATTCAATAAAAATCGACAAAAGTACAGTTTCTAGCTAAAATTTGATGGTTTCGTTGCACTTTCCGAGCCCGTAGGGTATCTGATTGGCTTAAAAGTACAAGAAAACACTTCAAAAGTGACGTTTCTGAAGAATTTTAACAGTTTTCTTGTATCTACGAACTCCAGAATGCATAAAATTGACCTAAACGTCTCCTTTTCCTATTCTGAGTGGATTCTGCATGCTTTAAGTGTGTTTGGTGGCTCAGAACCATCAAAAAACGTTGAAATATAGTTCAAATTCAATAAAAATCGACAAAAATACAGTTTCTAGCTAAAATTTGATGGTTTCGTTGCACTTTCCGAGCCCGTAGGGTATCTGATTGGCTTAAAAGTACAAGAAAACACTTCAAAAGTGACGTTCCTGAAGAATTTTAACAGTTTTCTTGTATCTACGAACGCCAGAATGCATAAAATTGACCTAAACGTCTCCTTTTCCTATTCTGAGTCGATTCTGCATGCTTTAAGTGTGTTTGATGGCTCAGAACCATCAAAAAACGTTGAAATATAGTTCAAATTCAATAAAAATCGACAAAAATACAGTTTCTAGCTAAAATTTGATGGTTTCGTTGCACTTTCCGAGCCCGTAGGGTATCTGATTGGCTTAAAAGTACAAGAAAACACTTCAAAAGTGACGTTTCTGAAGAATTTTAACAGTTTTCTTGTATCTACGAACGCCAGAATGCATAAAATTGACCTAAACGTCTCCTTTTCCTATTCTGAGTCGATTCTGCATGCTTTAAGTGTGTTTGGTGGCTCAGAACCATCAAAAAACGTTGAAATATAGTTCAAATTCAATAAAAATCGACAAAAATACAGTTTCTAGCTAAAATTTGATGGTTTCGTTGCACTTTCCGAGCCCGTAGGGTATCTGATTGGCTTAAAAGTACAAGAAAACACTTCAAAAGTGACGTTTCTGAAGAATTTTAACAGTTTTCTTGTATCTACGAACGCCAGAATGCATAAAATTGACCTAAACTTCTCCTTTTCCTATTCTGAGTCGATTCTTCATGCTTTAAGTGTGTTTGGTGGCTCAGAACCATCAAAAAACGTTGAAATATAGTTCAAATTCAATAAAAATCGACAAAAATACAGTTTCTAGCTAAAATTTGATGGTTTCGTTGCACTTTCCGAGCCCGTAGGGTATCTGATTGGCTTAAAAGTACAAGAAAACACTTCAAAAGTGACGTTTCTGAAGAATTTTAACAGTTTTCTTGTATCTACGAACGCCAGAATGCATACAATTGACCTAAACGTCTCCTTTTCCTATTCTGAGTCGATTCTGCATGCTTTAAGTGTGTTTGGTGGCTCAGAACCATCAAAAAACGTTGAAATATAGTTCAAATTCAATAAAAATCGACAAAAATACAGTTTCTAGCTAAAATTTGATGGTTTCGTTGCACTTTCCGAGCCCGTAGGGTATCTGATTGGCTTAAAAGTACAAGAAAACACTTCAAAAGTGACGTTTCTGAAGAATTTTAACAGTTTTCTTGTATCTACGAACGCCAGAATGCATAAAATTGACCTAAACTTCTCCTTTTCCTATTCTGAGTCGATTCTGCATGCTTTAAGTGTGTTTGGTGGCTCAGAACCATCAAAAAACGTTGAAATATAGTTCAAATTCAATAAAAATCGACAAAAATACAGTTTCTAGCTAAAATTTGATGGTTTCGTTGCACTTTCCGAGCCCGTAGGGTATCTGATTGGCTTAAAAGTACAAGAAAACACTTCAAAAGTGACGTTTCTGAAGAATTTTTACAGTTTTCTTGTATCTACGAACGCCAGAATGCATAAAATTGACCTAAACGTCTCCTTTTCCTATTCTGAGTCGATTCTGCATGCTTTAAGTGT
>NW_026973359.1:0-44823 GCF_036711695.1 Zophobas morio | reverse complement strand
GAATGCATAAAATTGACCTAAACGTCTCCTTTTCCTATTCTGAGTCGATTCTGCATGCTTTAAGTGTGTTTGGTGGCTCAGAACCATCAAAAAACGTTGAAATATAGTTCAAATTCAATAAAAATCGACAAAAATACAGTTTCTAGCTAAAATTTGATGGTTTCGTTGCACTTTCCGAGCCCGTAGGGTATCTGATTGGCTTAAAAGTACAAGAAAACACTTCAAAAGTGACGTTTCTGAAGAATTTTAACAGTTTTCTTGTATCTACGAACGCCAGAATGCATAAAATTGACCTAAACGTCTCCTTTTCCTATTCTGAGTCGATTCTGCATGCTTTAAGTGTGTTTGGTGGCTCAGAACCATCAAAAAACGTTGAAATATAGTTCAAATTCAATAAAAATCGACAAAAATACAGTTTCTAGCTAAAATTTGATGGTTTCGTTGCACTTTCCGAGCCCGTAGGGTATCTGATTGGCTTAAAAGTACAAGAAAACACTTCAAAAGTGACGTTTCTGAAGAATTTTAACAGTTTTCTTGTATCTACGAACGCCAGAATGCATAAAATTGACCTAAACGTCTCCTTTTCCTATTCTGAGTCGATTCTGCATGCTTTAAGTGTGTTTGGTGGCTCAGAACCATCAAAAAACGTTGAAATATAGTTCAAATTCAATAAAAATCGACAAAAATACAGTTTCTAGCTAAAATTTGATGGTTTCGTTGCACTTTCCGAGCCCGTAGGGTATCTGATTGGCTTAAAAGTACAAGAAAACACTTCAAAAGTGACGTTTCTGAAGAATTTTAACAGTTTTCTTGTATCTACGAACGCCAGAATGCATAAAATTGACCTAAACATCTCCTTTTCCTATTCTGAGTCGATTCTGCATGCTTTAAGTGTGTTTGGTGGCTCAGAACCATCAAAAAACGTTGAAATATAGTTCAAATTCAATAAAAATCGACAAAAATACAGTTTCTAGCTAAAATTTGATGGTTTCGTTGCACTTTCCGAGCCCGTAGGGTATCTGATTGGCTTAAAAGTACAAGAAAACACTTCAAAAGTGACGTTTCTGAAGAATTTTAACAGTTTTCTTGTATCTACGAACGCCAGAATGCATAAAATTGACCTAAACGTCTCCTTTTCCTATTCTGAGTCGATTCTGCATGCTTTAAGTGTGTTTGGTGGCTCAGAACCATCAAAAAACGTTGAAATATAGTTCAAATTCAATAAAAATCGACAAAAATACAGTTTCTAGCTAAAATTTGATGGTTTCGTTGCACTTTCCGAGCCCGTAGGGTATCTGATTGGCTTAAAAGTACAAGAAAACACTTCAAAAGTGACGTTTCTGAAGAATTTTAACAGTTTTCTTGTATCTACGAACGCCAGAATGCATAAAATTGACCTAAACGTCTCCTTTTCCTATTCTGAGTCGATTCTGCATGCTTTAAGTGTGTTTGGTGGCTCAGAACCATAAAAAAACGTTGAAATATAGTTCAAATTCAATAAAAATCGACAAAAATACAGTTTCTAGCTAAAATTTGATGGTTTCGTTGCACTTTCCGAGCCCGTAGGGTATCTGATTGGCTTAAAAGTACAAGAAAACACTTCAAAAGTGACGTTTCTGAAGAATTTTAACAGTTTTCTTGTATCTACGAACGCCAGAATGCATAAAATTGACCTAAACGTCTCCTTTTCCTATTCTGAGTCGATTCTGCATGCTTTAAGTGTGTTTGGTGGCTCAGAACCATCAAAAAACGTTGAAATATAGTTCAAATTCAATAAAAATCGACAAAAATACAGTTTCTAGCTAAAATTTGATGGTTTCGTTGCACTTTCCGAGCCCGTAGGGTATCTGATTGGCTTAAAAGTACAAGAAAACACTTCAAAAGTGACGTTTCTGAAGAATTTTAACAGTTTTCTTGTATCTACGAACGCCAGAATGCATAAAATTGACCTAAACGTCTCCTTTTCCTATTCTGAGTCGATTCTGCATGCTTTAAGTGTGTTTGGTGGCTCAGAACCATCAAAAAACGTTGAAATATAGTTCAAATTCAATAAAAATCGACAAAAATACAGTTTCTAGCTAAAATTTGATGGTTTCGTTGCACTTTCCGAGCCCGTAGGGTATCTGATTGGCTTAAAAGTACAAGAAAACACTTCAAAAGTGACGTTTCTGAAGAATTTTAACAGTTTTCTTGTATCTACGAACGCCAGAATGCATAAAATTGACCTAAACGTCTCCTTTTCCTATTCTGAGTCGATTCTGCATGCTTTAAGTGTGTTTGGTGGCTCAGAACCATCAAAAAACGTTGAAATATAGTTCAAATTCAATAAAAATCGACAAAAATACAGTTTCTAGCTAAAATTTGATGGTTTCGTTGCACTTTCCGAGCCCGTAGGGTATCTGAGTGGCTTAAAAGTACAAGAAAACACTTCAAAAGTGACGTTTCTGAAGAATTTTAACAGTTTTCTTGTATCTACGAACGCCAGAATGCATAAATTTGACCTAAACGTCTCCTTTTCCTATTCTGAGTCGATTCTGCATGCTTTAAGTGTGTTTGGTGGCTCAGAACCATCAAAAAACGTTGAAATATAGTTCAAATTCAATAAAAATCGACAAAAATACAGTTTCTAGCTAAAATTTGATGGTTTCGTTGCACTTTCCGAGCCCGTAGGGTATCTGAGTGGCTTAAAAGTACAAGAAAACACTTCAAAAGTGACGTTTCTGAAGAATTTTAACAGTTTTCTTGTATCTACGAACGCCAGAATGCAAAAAATTGACCTAAACGTCTCCTTTTCCTATTCTGAGTCGATTCTGCATGCTTTAAGTGTGTTTGGTGGCTCAGAACCATCAAAAAACGTTGAAATATAGTTCAAATTCAATAAAAATCGACAAAAATACAGTTTCTAGCTAAAATTTGATGGTTTCGTTGCACTTTCCGAGCCCGTAGGGTATCTGAGTGTCTTAAAAGTACAAGAAAACACTTCAAAAGTGACGTTTCTGAAGAATTTTAACAGTTTTCTTGTATCTACGAACGCCAGAATGCATAAAATTGACCTAAACGTCTCCTTTTCCTATTCTGAGTCGATTCTGCATGCTTTAAGTGTGTTTGGTGGCTCAGAACCATCAAAAAACGTTGAAATATAGTTCAAATTCAATAAAAATCGACAAAAATACAGTTTCTAGCTAAAATTTGATGGTTTCGTTGCACTTTCCGAGCCCGTAGGGTATCTGAGTGGCTTAAAAGTACAAGAAAACACTTCAAAAGTGACGTTTCTGAAGAATTTTAACAGTTTTCTTGTATCTACGAACGCCAGAATGCATAAAATTGACCTAAACGTCTCCTTTTCCTATTCTGAGTCGATTCTGCATGCTTTAAGTGTGTTTGGTGGCTCAGAACCATCAAAAAACGTTGAAATATAGTTCAAATTCAATAATTCTTCAGAAACGTCACTTTTAAAGTGTTTTCTTGTACTTTTAAGCCACTCAGATACCCTACGGGCTCGGAAAGTGCAACGAAACCATCAAATTTTAGCTAGAAACTGTATTTTTGTCGATTTTTATTGAATTTGAACTATATTTCAACGTTTTTTGATGGTTCTGAGCCACCAAACACACTTAAAGCATGCAGAATCGACTCAGAATAGGAAAAGGAGACGTTTAGGTCAATTTTATGCATTCTGGCGTTCGTAGATACAAGAAAACTGTTAAAATTCTTCAGAAACGTCACTTTTGAAGTGTTTTCTTGTACTTTTAAGCCACTCAGATACCCTACGGGCTCGGAAAGTGCAACGAAACCATCAAATTTTAGCTAGAAACTGTATTTTTGTCGATTTTTATTGAATTTGAACTATATTTCAACGTTTTTTGATGGTTCTGAGCCACCAAACACACTTAAAGCATGCAGAATCGACTCAGAATAGGAAAAGGAGACGTTTAGGTCAATTTTATGCATTCTGGCGTTCGTAGATACAAGAAAACTGTTAAAATTCTTCAGAAACGTCACTTTTGAAGTGTTTTCTTGTACTTTTAAGCCACTCAGATACCCTTGGGGCTCGGAAAGTGCAACGAAACCATCAAATTTTAGCTAGAAACTGTATTTTTGTCGATTTTTATTGAATTTGAACTATATTTCAACGTTTTTTGATGGTTCTGAGCCACCAAACACACTTAAAGCATGCAGAATCGACTAAGAATAGGAAAAGGAGACGTTTAGGTCAATTTTATGCATTCTGGCGTTCGTAGATACAAGAAAACTGTTAAAATTCTTCAGAAACGTCACTTTTGAAGTGTTTTCTTGTACTTTTAAGCCACTCAGATACCCAACGGGCTCGGAAAGTGCAACGAAACCATCAAATTTTAGCTAGAAACTGTATTTTTGTCGATTTTTATTGAATTTGAACTATATTTCAACGTTTTTTGATGGTTCTGAGCCACCAAACACACTTAAAGCATGCAGAATCGACTCAGAATAGGAAAAGGAGACGTTTAGATCAATTTTATGCATTCTGGCGTTCGTAGATACAAGAAAACTGTTAAAATTCTTCAGAAACGTCACTTTTGAAGTGTTTTCTTGTACTTTTAAGCCACTCAGATACCCTACGGGCTCGGAAAGTGCAACGAAACCATCAAATTTTAGCTAGAAACTGTATTTTTGTCGATTTTTATTGAATTTGAACTATATTTCAACGTTTTTTGATGGTTCTGAGCCACCAAACACACTTAAAGCATGCAGAATCGACTCAGAATAGGAAAAGGAGACGTTTAGGTCAATTTTATGCATTCTGGCGTTCGTAGATACAAGAAAACTGTTAAAATTCTTCAGAAACGTCACTTTTGAAGTGTTTTCTTGTACTTTTAAGCCACTCAGATACCCTACGGGCTCGGAAAGTGAGTGGCTTAAAAGTACAAGAAAACACTTCAAAAGTGACGTTTCTGAAGAATTTTAACAGTTTTCTTGTATCTACGAACGCCAGAATGCATAAAATTGACCTAAACGTCTCCTTTTCCTATTCTGAGTCGATTCTGCATGCTTTAAGTGTGTTTGGTGGCTCAGAACCATCAAAAAACGTTGAAATATAGTTCAAATTCAATAAAAATCGACAAAAATACAGTTTCTAGCTAAAATTTGATGGTTTCGTTGCACTTTCCGAGCCCGTAGGGTATCTGAGTGGCTTAAAAGTACAAGAAAACACTTCAAAAGTGACGTTTCTGAAGAATTTTAACAGTTTTCTTGTATCTACGAACGCCAGAATGCATAAAATTGACCTAAACGTCTCCTTTTCCTATTCTGAGTCGATTCTGCATGCTTTAAGTGTGTTTGGTGGCTCAGAACCATCAAAAAACGTTGAAATATAGTTCAAATTCAATAAAAATCGACAAAAATACAGTTTCTAGCTAAAATTTGATGGTTTCGTTGCACTTTCCGAGCCCGTAGGGTATCTGAGTGGCTTAAAAGTACAAGAAAACACTTCAAAAGTGGCGTTTCTGAAGAATTTTAACAGTTTTCTTGTATCTACGAGCGCCAGAATGCATAAAATTGACCTAAACGTCTCCTTTTCCCATTCTGAGTCGATTCTGCATGCTTTAAGTGTGTTTGGTGGCTCAGAACCATCAAAAAACGTTGAAATATAGTTCAAATTCAATAAAAATCGACAAAAATACAGTTTCTAGCTAAAATTTGATGGTTTCGTTGCACTTTCCGAGCCCGTAGGGTATCTGAGTGGCTTAAAAGTACAAGAAAACACTTCAAAAGTGACGTTTCTGAAGAATTTTAACAGTTTTCTTGTATCTACGAACGCCAGAATGCATAAAATTGACCTAAACGTCTCCTTTTCCTATTCTGAGTCGATTCTGCATGGTTTAAGTGTGTTTGGTGGCTCAGAACCATCAAAAAACGTTGAAATATAGTTCAAATTCAATAAAAATCGACAAAAATACAGTTTCTAGCTAAAATTTGATGGTTTCGTTGCACTTTCCGAGCCCGTTGGGTATCTGAGTGGCTTAAAAGTACAAGAAAACACTTCAAAAGTGACGTTTCTGAAGAATTTTAACAGTTTTCTTGTATCTACGAACGCCAGAATGCATAAAATTGACCTAAACGTCTCCTTTTCCTATTCTGAGTCGATTCTGCATGCTTTAAGTGTGTTTGGTGGCTCAGAACCATCAAAAAACGTTGAAATATAGTTCAAATTCAATAAAAATCGACAAAAATACAGTTTCTAGCTAAAATTTGATGGTTTCGTTGCACTTTCCGAGCCCGTAGGGTATCTGAGTGGCTTAAAGGTACAAGAAAACACTTCAAAAGTGACGTTTCTGAAGAATTTTAACAGTTTTCTTGTATCTACGAACGCCAGAATGCATAAAATTGACCTAAACGTCTCCTTTTCCTATTCTGAGTCGATTCTGCATGCTTTAAGTGTGTTTGGTGGCTCAGAACCATCAAAAAACGTTGAAATATAGTTCAAATTCAATAAAAATCGACAAAAATACAGTTTCTAGCTAAAATTTGATGGTTTCGTTGCACTTTCCGAGCCCGTAGGGTATCTGAGTGGCTTAAAAGTACAAGAAAACACTTCAAAAGTGACATTTTCTGAAGAATTTTAACAGTTTTCGTGTATCTACGAACGCCAGAATGCATAAAATTGACCTAAACGTCTCCTTTTATTATTCTGAGTCGATTCTGCATGCTTTAAGTGTGTTTGGTGGCTCAGAACCATCAAAAAACGTTGAAATATAGTTCAAATTCAATAAAAATCGAGAAAAATACAGTTTCTAGCTAAAATTTGATGGTTTCGTTGCACTTTCCGGGCCCGTAGGGTATCTGAGTGGCTTAAAAGTACAAGAAAACACTTCAAAAGTGACGTTTCTGAAGAATTTTAACAGTTTTCTTGTATCTACGAACGCCAGAATGCATAAAATTGACCTAAACGTCTCCTTTTCCTATTCTGAGTCGATTCTGCATGCTTTAAGTGTGTTTGGTGGCTCAGAACCATCAAAAAACGTTGAAATATAGTTCAAATTCAATAAAAATCGACAAAAATACAGTTTCTAGCTAAAATTTGATGGTTTCGTTGCACTTTCCGAGCCCGTAGGGTATCTGAGTGGCTTAAAAGTACAAGAAAACACTTCAAAAGTGACGTTTCTGAAGAATTTTAACAGTTTTCTTCTATCTACGAACGCCAGAATGCATAAAATTGACCTAAACGTCTCCTTTTCCTATTCTGAGTCGATTCTGCATGCTTTAAGTGTGTTTGGTGGCTCAGAACCATCAAAAAACGTTGAAATATAGTTCAAATTCAATAAAAATTGACAAAAATACAGTTTCTAGCTAAAATTTGATGGTTTCGTTGCACTTTCCGAGCCCGTAGGGTATCTGAGTGGCTTAAAAGTACAAGAAAACGCTTCAAAAGTGACGTTTCTGAAGAATTTTAACAGTTTTCTTGTATCTACGAACGCCAGAATGCATAAAATTGACCTAAACGTCTCCTTTTCCTATTCTGAGTCGATTCTGCATGCTTTAAGTGTGTTTGGTGGCTCAGAACCATCAAAAAACGTTGAAATATAGTTCAAATTCAATAAAAATCGACAAAAATACAGTTTCTAGCTAAAATTTGATGGTTTCGTTGCACTTTCCGAGCCCGTTGGGTATCTGAGTGGCTTAAAAGTACAAGAAAACACTTCAAAAGTGACGTTTCTGAAGAATTTTAGCAGTTTTCTTGTATCTACGAACGCCAGAATGCATAAAATTGACCTAAACGTCTCCTTTTCCTATTCTGAGTCGATTCTGCATGCTTTAAGTGTGTTTGGTGGCTCAGAACCATCAAAAAACGTTGAAATATAGTTTAAATTCAATAAAAATCGACAAAAATACAGTTTCTAGCTAAAATTTGATGGTTACGTTGCACTTTCCGAGCCCGTAGGGTATCTGAGTGGCTTAAAAGTACAAGAAAACACTTCAAAAGTGACGTTTCTGAAGAATTTTAACAGTTTTCTTGTATCTACGAACGCCAGAATGCATAAAATTGACCTAAACGTCTCCTTTCCTATTCTGAGTCGATTCTGCATGCTTTAAGTGTGTTTGGTGGCTCAGAACCATCAAAGAACGTTGAAATATAGTTCAAATTCAATAAAAATCGACAAAAATACAGTTTCTAGCTAAAATTTGATGGTTTCGTTGCACTTTCCGAGCCCGTAGGGTATCTGAGTGGCTTAAAAGTACAAGAAAACACTTCAAAAGTGACGTTTCTGAAGAATTTTAACAGTTTTCTTGTATCTACGAACGCCAGAATGCATAAAATTGACCTAAACGTCTCCTTTTCCTATTCTGAGTCGATTCTGCATGCTTTAAGTGTGTTTGGTGGCTCAGAACCATCAAAAAACGTTGAAATATAGTTCAAATTCAATAAAAATCGACAAAAATACAGTTTCTAGCTAAAATTTGATGGTTTCGTTGCACTTTCCGAGCCCGTAGGGTATCTGAGTGGCTTAAAAGTACAAGAAAACACTTCAAAAGTGACGTTTCTGAAGAATTTTAACAGTTTTCTTGTATCTAGGAACGCCAGAATGCATAAAATTGACCTAAACGTCTCCTTTTCCTATTCTGAGTCGATTCTGCATGCTTTAAGTGTGTTTGGTGGCTCAGAACCATCAAAAAACGTTGAAATATAGTTCAAATTCAATAAAAATCGACAAAAATACAGTTTCTAGCTAAAATTTGATGGTTTCGTTGCACTTTCCGAGCCCGTAGGGTATCTGAGTGGCTTAAAAGTACAAGAAAACACTTCAAAAGTGACGTTTCTGAAGAATTTTAACAGTTTTCTTGTATCTACGAACGCCAGAATGCATAAAATTGACCTAAACCTCTCCTTTTCCTATTCTGAGTCGATTCTGCATGCTTTAAGTGTGTTTGGTGGCTCAGAACCATCAAAAAAGGTTGAAATATAGTTCAAATTCAATAAAAATCGACAAAAATACAGTTTCTAGCTAAAATTTGATGGTTTCGTTGCACTTTCCGAGCCCGTAGGGTATCTGAGTGGCTTAAAAGTACAAGAAAACACTTCAAAAGTGACGTTTCTGAAGAATTTTAACAGTTTTCTTGTATCTACGAACGCCAGAATGCATAAAATTGACCTAAACGTCTCCTTTTCCTATTCTGAGTCGATTCTGCATGCTTTAAGTGTGTTTGGTGGCTCAGAACCATCAAAAAACGTTGAAATATAGTTCAAATTCAATAAAAATCGACAAAAATACAGTTTCTAGCTAAAATTTGATGGTTTCGTTGCACTTTCCGAGCCCGTAGGGTATCTGAGTGGCTTAAAAGTACAAGAAAACACTTCAAAAGTGACGTTTCTGAAGAATTTTAACAGTTTTCTTGTATCTACGAACGCCAGAATGCATAAATTTGACCTAAACGTCTCCTTTTCCTATTCTGAGTCGATTCTGCATGCTTTAAGTGTGTTTGGTGGCTCAGAACCATCAAAAAACGTTGAAATATAGTTCAAATTCAATAAAAATCGACAAAAATACAGTTTCTAGCTAAAATTTGATGGTTTCGTTGCACTTTCCGAGCCCGTAGGGTATCTGAGTGGCTTAAAAGTACAAGAAAACACTTCAAAAGTGACGTTTCTGAAGAATTTTAACAGTTTTCTTGTATCTACGAACGCCAGAATGCATAAAATTGACCTAAACGTCTCCTTTTCCTATTCTGAGTCGATTCTGCATGCTTTAAGTGTGTTTGGTGGCTCAGAACCATCAAAAAACGTTGAAATATAGTTCAAATTCAATAAAAATCGACAAAAATACAGTTTCTAGCTAAAATTTGATGGTTTCGTTGCACTTTCCGAGCCCGTAGGGTATCTGAGTGGCTTAAAAGTACAAGAAAACACTTCAAAAGTGACGTTTCTGAAGAATTTTAACAGTTTTCTTGTATCTACGAACGCCAGAATGCATAAAATTGACCTAAACGTCTCCTTTTCCTATTCTGAGTCGATTCTGCATGCTTTAAGTGTGTTTGGTGGCTCAGAACCATCAAAAAACGTTGAAATATAGTTCAAATTCAATAAAAATCGACAAAAATACAGTTTCTAGCTAAAATTTGATGGTTTCGTTGCACTTTCCGAGCCCGTTGGGTATCTGAGTGGCTTAAAAGTACAAGAAAACACTTCAAAAGTGACGTTTCTGAAGAATTTTAACAGTTTTCTTGTATCTACGAACGCCAGAATGCATAAAATTGACCTAAACGTCTCCTTTTCCTATTCTGAGTCGATTCTGCATGCTTTAAGTGTGTTTGGTGGCTCAGAACCATCAAAAAACGTTGAAATATAGTTCAAATTCAATAAAAATCGACAAAAATACAGTTTCTAGCTAAAATTTGATGGTTTCGTTGCACTTTCCGAGCCCGTTGGGTATCTGAGTGGCTTAAAAGTACAAGAAAACACTTCAAAAGTGACGTTTCTGAAGAATTTTAACAGTTTTCTTGTATCTACGAACGCCAGAATGCATAAAATTGACCTAAACGTCTCCTTTTCCTATTCTGAGTCGATTCTGCATGCTTTAAGTGTGTTTGGTGGCTCAGAACCATCAAAAAACGTTGAAATATAGTTCAAATTCAATAAAAATCGACAAAAATACAGTTTCTAGCTAAAATTTGATGGTTTCGTTGCACTTTCCGAGCCCGTAGGGTATCTGAGTGGCTTAAAAGTACAAGAAAACACTTCAAAAGTGACGTTTCTGAAGAATTTTAACAGTTTTCTTGTATCTACGAACGCCAGAATGCATAAAATTGACCTAAACGTCTCCTTTTCCTATTCTGAGTCGATTCTGCATGCTTTAAGTGTGTTTGGTGGCTCAGAACCATCAAAAAACGTTGAAATATAGTTCAAATTCAATAAAAATCGACAAAAATACAGTTTCTAGCTAAAATTTGATGGTTTCGTTGCACTTTCCGAGCCCGTAGGGTATCTGAGTGGCTTAAAAGTACAAGAAAACACTTCAAAAGTGACGTTTCTGAAGAATTTTAACAGTTTTCTTGTATCTACGAACGCCAGAATGCATAAAATTGACCTAAACGTCTCCTTTTCCTATTCTGAGTCGATTCTGCATGCTTTAAGTGTGTTTGGTGGCTCAGAACCATCAAAAAACGTTGAAATATAGTTCAAATTCAATAAAAATCGACAAAAATACAGTTTCTAGCTAAAATTTGATGGTTTCGTTGCACTTTCCGGGCCCGTAGGGTATCTGAGTGGCTTAAAAGTACAAGAAAACACTTCAAAAGTGACGTTTCTGAAGAATTTTAACAGTTTTCTTGTATCTACGAACGCCAGAATGCATAAAATTGACCTAAACGTCTCCTTTTCCTATTCTGAGTCGATTCTGCATGCTTTAAGTGTGTTTGGTGGCTCAGAACCATCAAAAAACGTTGAAATATAGTTCAAATTCAATAAAAATCGACAAAAATACAGTTTCTAGCTAAAATTTGATGGTTTCGTTGCACTTTCCGAGCCCGTAGGGTATCTGAGTGGCTTAAAAGTACAAGAAAACACTTCAAAAGTGACGTTTCTGAAGAATTTTAACAGTTTTCTTGTATCTACGAACGCCAGAATGCATAAAATTGACCTAAACGTCTCCTTTTCCTATTCTGAGTCGATTCTGCATGCTTTAAGTGTGTTTGGTGGCTCAGAACCATCAAAAAACGTTGAAATATAGTTCAAATTCAATAAAAATCGACAAAAATACAGTTTCTAGCTAAAATTTGATGGTTTCGTTGCACTTTCCGAGCCCGTAGGGTATCTGAGTGGCTTAAAAGTACAAGAAAACACTTCAAAAGTGACGTTTCTGAAGAATTTTAACAGTTTTCTTGTATCTACGAACGCCAGAATGCATAAAATTGACCTAAACGTCTCCTTTTCCTATTCTGAGTCGATTCTGCATGCTTTAAGTGTGTTTGGTGGCTCAGAACCATCAAAAAACGTTGAAATATAGTTCAAATTCAATAAAAATCGACAAAAATACAGTTTCTAGCTAAAATTTGATGGTTTCGTTGCACTTTCCGAGCCCGTAGGGTATCTGAGTGGCTTAAAAGTACAAGAAAACACTTCAAAAGTGACGTTTCTGAAGAATTTTAACAGTTTTCTTGTATCTACGAACGCCAGAATGCATAAAATTGACCTAAACGTCTCCTTTTCCTATTCTGAGTCGATTCTGCATGCTTTAAGTGTGTTTGGTGTCTCAGAACCATCAAAAAACGTTGAAATATAGTTCAAATTCAATAAAAATCGACAAAAATACAGTTTCTAGCTAAAATTTGATGGTTTCGTTGCACTTTCCGAGCCCGTAGGGTATCTGAGTGGCTTAAAAGTACAAGAAAACACTTCAAAAGTGACGTTTCTGAAGAATTTTAACAGTTTTCTTGTATCTACGAACGCCAGAATGCATAAAATTGACCTAAACGTCTCCTTTTCCTATTCTGAGTCGATTCTGCATGCTTTAAGTGTGTTTGGTGGCTCAGAACCATCAAAAAACGTTGAAATATAGTTCAAATTCAATAAAAATCGACAAAAATACAGTTTCTAGCTAAAATTTGATGGTTTCGTTGCACTTTCCGAGCCCGTAGGGTATCTGAGTGGCTTAAAAGTACAAGAAAACACTTCAAAAGTGACGTTTCTGAAGAATTTTAACAGTTTTCTTGTATCTACGAACGCCAGAATGCATAAAATTGACCTAAACGTCTCCTTTTCCTATTCTGAGTCGATTCTGCATGCTTTAAGTGTGTTTGGTGGCTCAGAACCATCAAAAAACGTTGAAATATAGTTCAAATTCAATAAAAATCGACAAAAATACAGTTTCTAGCTAAAATTTGATGGTTTCGTTGCACTTTCCGAGCCCGTAGGGTATCTGAGTGGCTTAAAAGTACAAGAAAACACTTCAAAAGTGACGTTTCTGAAGAATTTTAACAGTTTTCTTGTATCTACGAACGCCAGAATGCATAAAATTGACCTAAACGTCTCCTTTTCCTATTCTGAGTCGATTCTGCATGCTTTAAGTGTGTTTGGTGGCTCAGAACCATCAAAAAACGTTGAAATATAGTTCAAATTCAATAAAAATCGACAAAAATACAGTTTCTAGCTAAAATTTGATGGTTTCGTTGCACTTTCCGAGCCCGTAGGGTATCTGAGTGGCTTAAAAGTACAAGAAAACACTTCAAAAGTGACGTTTCTGAAGAATTTTAACAGTTTTCTTGTATCTACGAACGCCAGAATGCATAAAATTGACCTAAACGTCTCCTTTTCCTATTCTGAGTCGATTCTGCATGCTTTAAGTGTGTTTGGTGGCTCAGAACCATCAAAAAACGTTGAAATATAGTTCAAATTCAATAAAAATCGACAAAAATACAGTTTCTAGCTAAAATTTGATGGTTTCGTTGCACTTTCCGAGCCCGTAGGGTATCTGAGTGGCTTAAAAGTACAAGAAAACACTTCAAAAGTGACGTTTCTGAAGAATTTTAACAGTTTTCTTGTATCTACGAACGCCAGAATGCATAAAATTGACCTAAACGTCTCCTTTTCCTATTCTGAGTCGATTCTGCATGCTTTAAGTGTGTTTGGTGGCTCAGAACCATCAAAAAACGTTGAAATATAGTTCAAATTCAATAAAAATCGACAAAAATACAGTTTCTAGCTAAAATTTGATGGTTTCGTTGCACTTTCCGAGCCCGTAGGGTATCTGAGTGGCTTAAAAGTACAAGAAAACACTTCAAAAGTGACGTTTCTGAAGAATTTTAACAGTTTTCTTGTATCTACGAACGCCAGAATGCATAAAATTGACCTAAACGTCTCCTTTTCCTATTCTGAGTCGATTCTGCATGCTTTAAGTGTGTTTGGTGGCTCAGAACCATCAAAAAACGTTGAAATGTAGTTCAAATTCAATAAAAATCGACAAAAATACAGTTTCTAGCTAAAATTTGATGGTTTCGTTGCACTTTCCGAGCCCGTAGGGTATCTGAGTGGCTTAAAAGTACAAGAAAACACTTCAAAAGTGACGTTTCTGAAGAATTTTAACAGTTTTCTTGTATCTACGAACGCCAGAATGCATAAAATTGACCTAAACGTCTCCTTTTCCTATTCTGAGTCGATTCTGCATGCTTTAAGTGTGTTTGGTGGCTCAGAACCATCAAAAAACGTTGAAATATAGTTCAAATTCAATAAAAATCGACAAAAATACAGTTTCTAGCTAAAATTTGATGGTTTCGTTGCACTTTCCGAGCCCGTAGGGTATCTGAGTGGCTTAAAAGTACAAGAAAACACTTCAAAAGTGACGTTTCTGAAGAATTTTAACAGTTTTCTTGTATCTACGAATGCCAGAATGCATAAAATTGACCTAAACGTCTCCTTTTCCTATTCTGAGTCGATTCTGCATGCTTTAAGTGTGTTTGGTGGCTCAGAACCATCAAAAAACGTTGAAATATAGTTCAAATTCAATAAAAATCGACAAAAATACAGTTTCTAGCTAAAATTTGATGGTTTCCTTGCACTTTCCGAGCCCGTAGGGTATCTGAGTGGCTTAAAAGTACAAGAAAACACTTCAAAAGTGACGTTTCTGAAGAATTTTAACAGTTTTCTTGTATCTACGAACGCCAGAATGCATAAAATTGACCTAAACGTCTCCTTTTCCTATTCTGAGTCGATTCTGCATTTTTTTATGGTTCTGAGCCACCAAACACACTTAAAGCATGCAGAATCGACTCAGAATAGGAAAAGGAGACGTTTAGGTCAATTTTATGCATTCTGGCGTTCGTAGATACAAGAAAACTGTTAAAATTCTTCAGAAACGTCACTTTTGAAGTGTTTTCTTGTACTTTTAAGCCACTCAGATACCCTACGGGCTCGGAAAGTGCAACGAAACCATCAAATTTTAGCTAGAAACTGTATTTTTGTCGATTTTTATTGAATTTGAACTGTATTTCAACGTTTTTTGATGGTTCTGAGCCACCAAACACACTTAAAGCATGCAGAATCGACTCAGAATAGGAAAAGGAGACGTTTAGGTCAATTTTATGCATTCTGGCGTTCGTAGATACAAGAAAACTGTTAAAATTCTTCAGAAACGTCACTTTTGAAGTGTTTTCTTGTACTTTTAAGCCACTCAGATACCCTACGGGCTCGGAAAGTGCAACGAAACCATCAAATTTTAGCTAGAAACTGTATTTTTGTCGATTTTTATTGAATTTGAACTATATTTCAACGTTTTTTGATGGTTCTGAGCCACCAAACACACTTAAAGCATGCAGAATCGACTCAGAATAGGAAAAGGAGACGTTTAGGTCAATTTTATGCATTCTGGCGTTCGTAGATACAAGAAAACTGTTAAAATTCTTCAGAAACGTCAGTTTTGAAGTGTTTTCTTGTACTTTTAAGCCACTCAGATACCCTACGGGCTCGGAAAGTGCAACGAAACCATCAAATTTTAGCTAGAAACTGTATTTTTGTCGATTTTTATTGAATTTGAACTATATTTCAACGTTTTTTGATGGTTCTGAGCCACCAAACACACTTAAAGCATGCAGAATCGACTCAGAATAGGAAAAGGAGACGTTTAGGTCAATTTTATGCATTCTGGCGTTCGTAGATACAAGAAAACTGTTAAAATTCTTCAGAAACGTCACTTTTGAAGTGTTTTCTTGTACTTTTAAGCCACTCAGATACCCTACGGGCTCGGAAAGTGCAACGAAACCATCAAATTTTAGCTAGAAACTGTATTTTTGTCGATTTTTATTGAATTTGAACTATATTTCAACGTTTTTTGATGGTTCTGAGCCACCAAACACACTTAAAGCATGCAGAATCGACTCAGAATAGGAAAAGGAGACGTTTAGGTCAATTTTATGCATTCTGGCGTTCGTAGACACAAGAAAACTGTTAAAATTCTTCAGAAACGTCACTTTTGAAGTGTTTTCTTGTACTTTTAAGCCACTCAGATACCCTACGGGCTCGGAAAGTGCAACGAAACCATCAAATTTTAGCTAGAAACTGTATTTTTGTCGATTTTTATTGAATTTGAACTATATTTCAACGTTTTTTGATGGTTCTGAGCCACCAAACACACTTAAAGCATGCAGAATCGACTCAGAATAGGAAAAGGAGACGTTTAGGTCAAATTTATGCATTCTGGCGTTCGTAGATACAAGAAAACTGTTAAAATTCTTCAGAAACGTCACTTTTGAAGTGTTTTCTTGTACTTTTAAGCCACTCAGATACCCTACGGGCTCGGAAAGTGCAACGAAACCATCAAATTTTAGCTAGAAACTGTATTTTTGTCGATTTTTATTGAATTTGAACTATATTTCAACGTTTTTTGATGGTTCTGAGCCACCAAACACACTTAAAGCATGCAGAATCGACTCAGAATAGGAAAAGGAGACGTTTAGGTCAATTTTATGCATTCTGGCGTTCGTAGATACAAGAAAACTGTTAAAATTCTTCAGAAACGTCACTTTTGAAGTGTTTTCTTGTACTTTTAAGCCACTCAGATACCCTACGGGCTCGGAAAGTGCAACGAAACCATCAAATTTTAGCTAGAAACTGTATTTTTGTCGATTTTTATTGAATTTGAACTATATTTCAACGTTTTTTGATGGTTCTGAGCCACCAAACACACTTAAAGCATGCAGAATCGACTCAGAATAGGAAAAGGAGACGTTTAGGTCAATTTTATGCATTCTGGCGTTCGTAGATACAAGAAAACTGTTAAAATTCTTCAGAAACGTCACTTTTGAAGTGTTTTCTTGTACTTTTAAGCCATTCAGATACCCTACGGGCTCGGAAAGTGCAACGAAACCATCAAATTTTAGCTAGAAACTGTATTTTTGTCGATTTTTATTGAATTTGAACTATATTTCAACGTTTTTTGATGGTTCTGAGCCACCAAACACACTTAAAGCATGCAGAATCGACTCAGAATAGGAAAAGGAGACGTTTAGGTCAATTTTATGCATTCTGGCGTTCGTAGATACAAGAAAACTGTTAAAATTCTTCAGAAACGTCACTTTTGAAGTGTTTTCTTGTACTTTTAAGCCATTCAGATACCCAACGGGCTCGGAAAGTGCAACGAAACCATCAAATTTTAGCTAGAAACTGTATTTTTGTCGATTTTTATTGAATTTGAACTATATTTCAACGTTTTTTGATGGTTCTGAGCCACCAAACACACTTAAAGCATGCAGAATCGACTCAGAATAGGAAAAGGAGACGTTTAGGTCAATTTTATGCATTCTGGCGTTCGTAGATACAAGAAAACTGTTAAAATTCTTCAGAAACGTCACTTTTGAAGTGTTTTCTTGTACTTTTAAGCCACTCAGATACCCGACGGGCTCGGAAAGTGCAACGAAACCATCAAATTTTAGCTAGAAACTGTATTTTTGTCGATTTTTATTGAATTTGAACTATATTTCAACGTTTTTTGATGGTTCTGAGCCACCAAACACACTTAAAGCATGCAGAATCGACTCAGAATAGGAAAAGGAGACGTTTAGGTCAATTTTATGCATTCTGGCGTTCGTAGATACAAGAAAACTGTTAAAATTCTTCAGAAACGTCACTTTTGAAGTGTTTTCTTGTACTTTTAAGCCACTCAGATACCCTACGGGCTCGGAAAGTGCAACGAAACCATCAAATTTAAGCTAGAAACTGTATTTTTGTCGATTTTTATTGAATTTGAACTATATTTCAACGTTTTTTGATGGTTCTGAGCCACCAAACACACTTAAAGCATGCAGAATCGACTCAGAATAGGAAAAGGAGACGTTTAGGTCAATTTTATGCATTCTGGCGTTCGTAGATACAAGAAAACTGTTAAAATTCTTCAGAAACGTCACTTTTGAAGTGTTTTCTTGTACTTTTAAGCCACTCAGATACCCTACGGGCTCGGAAAGTGCAACGAAACCATCAAATTTTAGCTAGAAACTGTATTTTTGTCGATTTTTATTGAATTTGAACTATATTTCAACGTTTTTTGATGGTTCTGAGCCACCAAACACACTTAAAGCATGCAGAATCGACTCAGAATAGGAAAAGGAGACGTTTAGGTAAATTTTATGCATTCTGGCGTTCGTAGATACAAGAAAACTGTTAAAATTCTTCAGAAACGTCACTTTTGAAGTGTTTTCTTGTACTTTTAAGCCACTCAGATACCCTACGGGCTCGGAAAGTGCAACGAAACCATCAAATTTTAGCTAGAAACTGTATTTTTGTCGATTTTTATTGAATTTGAACTATATTTCAACGTTTTTTGATGGTTCTGAGCCACCAAACACACTTAAAGCATGCAGAATCGACTCAGAATAGGAAAAGGAGACGTTTAGGTCAATTTTATGCATTCTGGCGTTCGTAGATACAAGAAAACTGTTAAAATTCTTCAGAAAGTCACTTTTGAAGTGTTTTCTTGTACTTTTAAGCCACTCAGATACCCAACGGGCTCGGAAAGTGCAACGAAACCATCAAATTTTAGCTAGAAACTGTATTTTTGTCGATTTTTATTGAATTTGAACTATATTTCAACGTTTTTTGATGGTTCTGAGCCACCAAACACACTTAAAGCATGCAGAATCGACTCAGAATAGGAAAAGGAGACGTTTAGGTCAATTTTATGCATTCTGGCGTTCGTAGATACAAGAAAACTGTTAAAATTCTTCAGAAACGTCACTTTTGAAGTGTTTTCTTGTAGTTTTAAGCCACTCAGATACCCTACGGGCTCGGAAAGTGCAACGAAACCATCAAATTTTAGCTAGAAACTGTATTTTTGTCGATTTTTATTGAATTTGAATTATATTTCAACGTTTTTTGATGGTTCTGAGCCACCAAACACACTTAAAGCATGCAGAATCGACTCAGAATAGGAAAAGGAGACGTTTAGGTCAATTTTATGCATTCTGGCGTTCGTAGATAATAATAATAATAATAATAATATATATTTATTTGCCCAACAGAAAAAAATATTCCAATTACAGGACAAAATGTTATAACAAAATTATAATATGTACTACTAAAACTAAAACTATGCATATTCATAAACAACAATGCACAAAAATGTAAAAAACTTAAAAAACTACTAAAAAACTAAAACAATTTCTAAAACAATAATAAAGAACTATTAATAAAACAAAATTAAAATACTAAACACCGGAATCTAACACTACTGAAATTAACTTACATTACGTTGTAATTCGCTTAAGGAAAACGTGTCTAATATTTCACGTTTAAGTTGTCTTAAAGAACAGTGAAAAATGTCACACTTACTCATTTTTTCAAATTTATTCAAATAATAACTTATAACATATAGCGGGGCTTTACGTCCAATATTAGTTCGTGGCGTTTTATTGTAAATGGTAACCGAGTATCTACAATTAAATCTAGGCACGTAAATGTTTATTCTTTGCAATAGTTCACGACAAATTATTAAATTATTAAAAATCTTGTATGCAAATTGAATGGCAAAACTTATACGCCTACACTCAAGTGAACTGTAATTAAATTTGGCTAAAAGTGCAGTCTGTGCTTGGTTTCTATCTGGCCACCTTTTCTCTTCTTTGAAATATAGATATTTCAAAAATTTCCGCTGAATTTTTTCTAGAGATAAGATCTGATTTTGGTAATAAGGGAACCAGGCCAAGGAGCAATATTCCAACCTAGATCTTACTAAGGCGTTAAAAAGTGCCGTAAGAGACGTAATATTAAATTCTTTACAGTTCCTGATAATGAAGCCCATCAATTTCCTAGCTTTTGAAACAATGCAATCTACGTGGTCTTTAAAGTTGAATTGACAATCATATATCACCCCGAGGTCCTTCACAGTAGTGGATCGCTGAACAGCAGTGCCATCAATACTATAATCGTAAACAAACTTTTTAGCACAGAGCGTAAAAGTCATTGCTACACATTTATTTCTATTTAGCGGAATTCCATTAAGCTCAGACCAGAATTGCAGCTTGTTCATATCGCTCTGAATTTTAACACAGTCATCCACATCAACTATTGTACGAAAAATTTTAACATCGTCCGCAAATATGAGTACTTTAGAATTTTCAATGACATCAACTAAATCATTAATATATATTAAAAACAAAAGAGGCCCAAGAATGGATCCTTGTGGAACACCAGACGTAGCAATATAGCAACTAGACTTGAAACCATTGTAGTGAACAAAGTTCCTACGAGAGGATAAATAAGATGCAAAAAACTCAAGCAGCCTCTGCGAGAAACCAAAATTCGATAGTTTTTCCAGCAAGGTCCTGTGATTAAGTTTGTCAAAGGCCTTAGACATATCCAAATATATAATATCTAATTGACCCATATTGTCGAGCACGTCCGCAATATATTGAGACATACATACTAGATTCGTTAGAGTAGATCTACCAGGGGTAAAACCATGTTGATAAACTGAGATGTGCTCCTTTATATCAAAATAAATTTGGTTATAAATGACTCTTTCGAAGATTTTAGAAAAGTTACACAATATCGAAATAGGACGGTAACTACTAACATTAGAGTGATCCCCAGATTTAAACACAGGCACCACCTTAGCGACCTTCCATATGTCTGGGAAGCAAGAGTTATTAATGCACAAATTAAAAATGTAGCATAAAGGCTTGACAAGGGGATCGACGCAATCTCTAATAAGAAAACTGGGAACCTGATCTTCACCAGAGACACAATTATTTTTAAGTTGTGGAATAGCCTTACGGACTGCATCCTCACATATCGTAACATCAATACATAGATTAAGTGAACTGGAACAGGATTTAACATTAGATGACGGAAACAAATTAGAAGAGCTAAAGGACGAACAAAACTCACGGGCAAATACATCAACAATGTCATGCGGGTCACTGTAAGTGTTGTCTCCAAACTGAACAGAGTTGGGTAAGGATGATTGCCCCCTCTTCTGATTAATAAACGACCAAAAACTCTTTGGATCATTCTTAAGGGATCGCTGAGCTCTAGTGATATAATCTTGAAAATCTCTAGAAATGGTTCTCTTAATCCTTTGCCTAGCGTTCGCAAACAGGTAATAAAATTCAGGGGTGGGATTACGTTTCCACCTTTGATGAAATTTTTCTTTTAACTTCATTAAATCTCTAAGCTCTTTGGAGTACCAAGAAGGAAAGGAGCGGTTTTTACATTTAAACAATGGAACGTGCTTATCGAATACCTCATACAAATTCTTATAAAAAAAATCACAAGCTTGATTAACCTCAGTTATTTGGAATAGAAATTTCCAATCTAATTTTAGAATGTCATTATATAGCATAGGAAAGTTAGCTCGCTTAAAGTTATACAATTTCGATGTAGCACATAAGGGAAAATTTACATACGAGAGATTTGTAACTGTAACACTAATTTTTAAAGCAGGGTGGGACTTATCTTCACGCAGCATAGGATCGCTATCACGCACTACTGAACACTTGTTGTGGCTGCAAAAAATTAAGTCTAAAAGATGCTTATCGCAGTTCAAGATACCATTGTATTGAGTAAAGTTTAAAAGTGACATCATATTAGACAAAGACACTGATTTAGAATCACGGACATCGGTCATATAATTACAAGCATTAAAATCACCAATTAATACTATATTAGAAAGTTCAAGAGTGAAATTCTCAAAGGTTTCAATAAATCGCTCAAATCCATCAACCTTTACATCCGGGGGTATATAAACTACAAATATATACAGACTATTTTGTTCACAACAAATTTTGCAACCAACAATATCTATTAGAAAAAAGTTAGAAAATACAGACAGATCTAGAACTTTCGCATTAAATCTATCCTTAATGGCTATGAACACCCCACCACCTCTACTACGCCCGGAATTTAAAAAATCTCTATCTGCTCGAAAAATTTGATAACCCGAAGGAACAAATTCCCTATTGTTAACAGCTGGATCAAGCCAAGATTCAGTGACACAAATTAAGTCGTAATCCGAGACAGTTAAAGTTGTGTAAAAAGCATTCATTTTGGACCTTAAACTACGCACATTTTGATAATAAATTGAGAGTTGAGAAATACTGTTGGGCACATTCAGTTTAAATTGGTCGAAGGAATACCAGAACTTGAACCTGAACCAGAGGGAACAACAACAATTTGAGGAACATTATTAATATATTTAATTGTCACATTACGAGCACCTTCACTTCTGCGGCGATTCAGTTCGGAGTTCAGATCTTTCAAATATTTGATTTGCTGCAAAGTTCTATCTTCACGAATAATGATATTCTTATAATTATTACTCACTTTTAACATACCACGTTTCTTCAATACCAATCGAGCCATCTCAATAGTCTTAAATCTAAGTCTCAAGATGCGAGGTCGACCATTACTTTCCTTACCTAATCTGACAACATTGTCTGGAGCAACAGTTGCTGTTTCATCGACGACTTCTAATATGTCATTTGCCAAGTCAACGTCCGAACGGCCACTATTTTCAGGAACATTCAAAAGAATAATGTTTTTCGCACGCAGAGAACGGTCCACAGATACAAGAAAACTGTTAAAATTCTTCAGAAACGTCACTTTTGAAGTGTTTTCTTGTACTTTTAAGCCACTCAGATACCCTACGGGCTCGGAAAGTGCAACGAAACCATCAAATTTTAGCTAGAAACTGTATTTTTGTCGATTTTTATTGAATTTGAACTATATTTCAACGTTTTTTGATGGTTCTGAGCCACCAAACACACTTAAAGCATGCAGAATCGACTCAGAATAGGAAAAGGAGACGTTTAGGTCAATTTTATGCATTCTGGCGTTCGTAGATACAAGAAAACTGTTAAAATTCTTCAGAAACGTCACTTTTGAAGTGTTTTCTTGTACTTTTAAGCCACTCAGATACCCTACGGGCTCGGAAAGTGCAACGAAACCATCAAATTTTAGCTAGAAACTGTATTTTTGTCGATTTTTATTGAATTTGAACTATATTTCAACGTTTTTTGATGGTTCTGAGCCACCAAACACACTTAAAGCATGCAGAATCGACTCAGAATAGGAAAAGGAGACGTTTAGGTCAATTTTATGCATTCTGGCGTTCGTAGATACAAGAAAACTGTTAAAATTCTTCAGAAACGTCACTTTTGAAGTGTTTTCTTGTACTTTTAAGCCACTCAGATACCCTACGGGCTCGGAAAGTGCAACGAAACCATCAAATTTTAGCTAGAAACTGTATTTTTGTCGATTTTTATTGAATTTGAACTATATTTCAACGTTTTTTGATGGTTCTGAGCCACCAAACACACTTAAAGCATGCAGAATCGACTCAGAATAGGAAAAGGAGACGTTTAGGTCAATTTTATGCATTCTGGCGTTCGTAGATACAAGAAAACTGTTAAAATTCTTCAGAAACGTCACTTTTGAAGTGTTTTCTTGTACTTTTAAGCCACTCAGATACCCTACGGGCTCGGAAAGTGCAACGAAACCATCAAATTTTAGCTAGAAACTGTATTTTTGTCGATTTTTATTGAATTTGAACTATATTTCAACGTTTTTTGATGGTTCTGAGCCACCAAACACACTTAAAGCATGCAGAATCGACTCAGAATAGGAAAAGGAGACGTTTAGGTCAATTTTATGCATTCTGGCGTTCGTAGATACAAGAAAACTGTTAAAATTCTTCAGAAACGTCACTTTTGAAGTGTTTTCTTGTACTTTTAAGCCACTCAGATACCCTACGGGCTCGGAAAGTGCAACGAAACCATCAAATTTTAGCTAGAAACTGTATTTTTGTCGATTTTTATTGAATTTGAACTATATTTCAACGTTTTTTGATGGTTCTGAGCCACCAAACACACTTAAAGCATGCAGAATCGACTCAGAATAGGAAAAGGAGACGTTTAGGTCAATTTTATGCATTCTGGCGTTCGTAGATACAAGAAAACTGTTAAAATTCTTCAGAAACGTCACTTTTGAAGTGTTTTCTTGTACTTTTAAGCCACTCAGATACCCTACGGGCTCGGAAAGTGCAACGAAACCATCAAATTTTAGCTAGAAACTGTATTTTTGTCGATTTTTATTGAATTTGAACTATATTTCAACGTTTTTTGATGGTTCTGAGCCACCAAACACACTTAAAGCATGCAGAATCGACTCAGAATAGGAAAAGGAGACGTTTAGGTCAATTTTATGCATTCTGGCGTTCGTAGATACAAGAAAACTGTTAAAATTCTTCAGAAACGTCACTTTTGAAGTGTTTTCTTGTACTTTTAAGCCACTCAGATACCCTACGGGCTCGGAAAGTGCAACGAAACCATCAAATTTTAGCTAGAAACTGTATTTTTGTCGATTTTTATTGAATTTGAACTATATTTCAACGTTTTTTGATGGTTCTGAGCCACCAAACACACTTAAAGCATGCAGAATCGACTCAGAATAGGAAAAGGAGACGTTTAGGTCAATTTTATGCATTCTGGCGTTCGTAGATACAAGAAAACTGTTAAAATTCTTCAGAAACGTCACTTTTGAAGTGTTTTCTTGTACTTTTAAGCCACTCAGATACCCTACGGGCTCGGAAAGTGCAACGAAACCATCAAATTTTAGCTAGAAACTGTATTTTTGTCGATTTTTATTGAATTTGAACTATATTTCAACGTTTTTTGATGGTTCTGAGCCACCAAACACACTTAAAGCATGCAGAATCGACTCAGAATAGGAAAAGGAGACGTTTAGGTCAATTTTATGCATTCTGGCGTTCGTAGATACAAGAAAACTGTTAAAATTCTTCAGAAACGTCACTTTTGAAGTGTTTTCTTGTACTTTTAAGCCACTCAGATACCCAACGGGCTCGGAAAGTGCAACGAAACCATCAAATTTTAGCTAGAAACTGTATTTTTGTCGATTTTTATTGAATTTGAACTATATTTCAACGTTTTTTGATGGTTCTGAGCCACCAAACACACTTAAAGCATGCAGAATCGACTCAGAATAGGAAAAGGAGACGTTTAGGTCAATTTTATGCATTCTGGCGTTCGTAGATACAAGAAAACTGTTAAAATTCTTCAGAAACGTCACTTTTGAAGTGTTTTCTTGTACTTTTAAGCCACTCAGATACCCTACGGGCTCGGAAAGTGCAACGAAACCATCAAATTTTAGCTAGAAACTGTATTTTTGTCGATTTTTATTGAATTTGAACTATATTTCAACGTTTTTTGATGGTTCTGAGCCACCAAACACACTTAAAGCATGCAGAATCGACTCAGAATAGGAAAAGGAGACGTTTAGGTCAATTTTATGCATTCTGGCGTTCGTAGATACAAGAAAACTGTTAAAATTCTTCAGAAACGTCACTTTTGAAGTGTTTTCTTGTACTTTTAAGCCACTCAGATACCCTACGGGCTCGGAAAGTGCAACGAAACCATCAAATTTTAGCTAGAAACTGTATTTTTGTCGATTTTTATTGAATTTGAACTATATTTCAACGTTTTTTGATGGTTCTGAGCCACCAAACACACTTAAAGCATGCAGAATCGACTCAGAATAGGAAAAGGAGACGTTTAGGTCAATTTTATGCATTCTGGCGTTCGTAGATACAAGAAAACTGTTAAAATTCTTCAGAAACGTCACTTTTGAAGTGTTTTCTTGTACTTTTAAGCCACTCAGATACCCTACGGGCTCGGAAAGTGCAACGAAACCATCAAATTTTAGCTAGAAACTGTATTTTTGTCGATTTTTATTGAATTTGAACTATATTTCAACGTTTTTTGATGGTTCTGAGCCACCAAACACACTTAAAGCATGCAGAATCGACTCAGAATAGGAAAAGGAGACGTTTAGGTCAATTTTATGCATTCTGGCGTTCGTAGATACAAGAAAACTGTTAAAATTCTTCAGAAACGTCACTTTTGAAGTGTTTTCTTGTACTTTTAAGCCACTCAGATACCCTACGGGCTCGGAAAGTGCAACGAAACCATCAAATTTTAGCTAGAAACTGTATTTTTGTCGATTTTTATTGAATTTGAACTATATTTCAACGTTTTTTGATGGTTCTGAGCCACCAAACACACTTAAAGCATGCAGAATCGACTCAGAATAGGAAAAGGAGACGTTTAGGTCAATTTTATGCATTCTGGCGTTCGTAGATACAAGAAAACTGTTAAAATTCTTCAGAAACGTCACTTTTGAAGTGTTTTCTTGTACTTTTAAGCCACTCAGATACCCTACGGGCTCGGAAAGTGCAACGAAACCATCAAATTTTAGCTAGAAACTGTATTTTTGTCGATTTTTATTGAATTTGAACTATATTTCAACGTTTTTTGATGGTTCTGAGCCACCAAACACACTTAAAGCATGCAGAATCGACTCAGAATAGGAAAAGGAGACGTTTAGGTCAATTTTATGCATTCTGGCGTTCGTAGATACAAGAAAACTGTTAAAATTCTTCAGAAACGTCACTTTTGAAGTGTTTTCTTGTACTTTTAAGCCACTCAGATACCCTACGGGCTCGGAAAGTGCAACGAAACCATCAAATTTTAGCTAGAAACTGTATTTTTGTCGATTTTTATTGAATTTGAACTATATTTCAACGTTTTTTGATGGTTCTGAGCCACCAAACACACTTAAAGCATGCAGAATCGACTCAGAATAGGAAAAGGAGACGTTTAGGTCAATTTTATGCATTCTGGCGTTCGTAGATACAAGAAAACTGTTAAAATTCTTCAGAAACGTCACTTTTGAAGTGTTTTCTTGTACTTTTAAGCCACTCAGATACCCTACGGGCTCGGAAAGTGCAACGAAACCATCAAATTTTAGCTAGAAACTGTATTTTTGTCGATTTTTATTGAATTTGAACAATATTTCAACGTTTTTTGATGGTTCTGAGCCACCAAACACACTTAAAGCATGCAGAATCGACTCAGAATAGGAAAAGGAGACGTTTAGGTCAATTTTATGCATTCTGGCGTTCCGTCATAAGCTCAGATACCCTACGGGCTCGGAAAGTGCAACGAAACCATCAAATTTTAGCTAGAAACTGTATTTTTGTCGATTTTCGGGCTCGGAAAGTGCAACGAAACCATCAAATTTTAGCTAGAAACTGTATTTTTGTCGATTTTTATTGAATTTGAACTATATTTCAACGTTTTTTGATGGTTCTGAGCCACCAAACACACTTAAAGCATGCAGAATCGACTCAGAATAGGAAAAGGAGACGTTTAGGTCAATTTTATGCATTCTGGCGTTCGTAGATACAAGAAAACTGTTAAAATTCTTCAGAAACGTCACTTTTGAAGTGTTTTCTTGTACTTTTAAGCCACTCAGATACCCTACGGGCTCGGAAAGTGCAACGAAACCATCAAATTTTAGCTAGAAACTGTATTTTTGTCGATTTTTATTGAATTTGAACTATATTTCAACGTTTTTTGATGGTTCTGAGCCACCAAACACACTTAAAGCATGCAGAATCGACTCAGAATAGGAAAAGGAGACGTTTAGGTCAATTTTATGCATTCTGGCGTTCGTAGATACAAGAAAACTGTTAAAATTCTTCAGAAACGTCACTTTTGAAGTGTTTTCTTGTACTTTTAAGCCACTCAGATACCCTACGGGCTCGGAAAGTGCAACGAAACCATCAAATTTTAGCTAGAAACTGTATTTTTGTCGATTTTTATTGAATTTGAACTATATTTCAACGTTTTTTGATGGTTCTGAGCCACCAAACACACTTAAAGCATGCAGAATCGACTCAGAATAGGAAAAGGAGACGTTTAGGTCAATTTTATGCATTCTGGCGTTCGTAGATACAAGAAAACTGTTAAAATTCTTCAGAAACGTCACTTTTGAAGTGTTTTCTTGTACTTTTAAGCCACTCAGATACCCTACGGGCTCGGAAAGTGCAACGAAACCATCAAATTTTAGCTAGAAACTGTATTTTTGTCGATTTTTATTGAATTTGAACTATATTTCAACGTTTTTTGATGGTTCTGAGCCACCAAACACACTTAAAGCATGCAGAATCGACTCAGAATAGGAAAAGGAGACGTTTAGGTCAATTTTATGCATTCTGGCGTTCGTAGATACAAGAAAACTGTTAAAATTCTTCAGAAACGTCACTTTTGAAGTGTTTTCTTGTACTTTTAAGCCACTCAGATACCCTACGGGCTCGGAAAGTGCAACGAAACCATCAAATTTTAGCTAGAAACTGTATTTTTGTCGATTTTTATTGAATTTGAACTATATTTCAACGTTTTTTGATGGTTCTGAGCCACCAAACACACTTAAAGCATGCAGAATCGACTCAGAATAGGAAAAGGAGACGTTTAGGTCAATTTTATGCATTCTGGCGTTCGTAGATACAAGAAAACTGTTAAAATTCTTCAGAAACGTCACTTTTGAAGTGTTTTCTTGTACTTTTAAGCCACTCAGATACCCTACGGGCTCGGAAAGTGCAACGAAACCATCAAATTTTAGCTAGAAACTGTATTTTTGTCGATTTTTATTGAATTTGAACTATATTTCAACGTTTTTTGATGGTTCTGAGCCACCAAACACACTTAAAGCATGCAGAATCGACTCAGAATAGGAAAAGGAGACGTTTAGGTCAATTTTATGCATTCTGGCGTTCGTAGATACAAGAAAACTGTTAAAATTCTTCAGAAACGTCACTTTTGAAGTGTTTTCTTGTACTTTTAAGCCACTCAGATACCCTACGGGCTCGGAAAGTGCAACGAAACCATCAAATTTTAGCTAGAAACTGTATTTTTGTCGATTTTTATTGAATTTGAACTATATTTCAACGTTTTTTGATGGTTCTGAGCCACCAAACACACTTAAAGCATGCAGAATCGACTCAGAATAGGAAAAGGAGACGTTTAGGTCAATTTTATGCATTCTGGCGTTCGTAGATACAAGAAAACTGTTAAAATTCTTCAGAAACGTCACTTTTGAAGTGTTTTCTTGTACTTTTAAGCCACTCAGATACCCTACGGGCTCGGAAAGTGCAACGAAACCATCAAATTTTAGCTAGAAACTGTATTTTTGTCGATTTTTATTGAATTTGAACTATATTTCAACGTTTTTTGATGGTTCTGAGCCACCAAACACACTTAAAGCATGCAGAATCGACTCAGAATAGGAAAAGGAGACGTTTAGGTCAATTTTATGCATTCTGGCGTTCGTAGATACAAGAAAACTGTTAAAATTCTTCAGAAACGTCACTTTTGAAGTGTTTTCTTGTACTTTTAAGCCACTCAGATACCCTACGGGCTCGGAAAGTGCAACGAAACCATCAAATTTTAGCTAGAAACTGTATTTTTGTCGATTTTTATTGAATTTGAACTATATTTCAACGTTTTTTGATGGTTCTGAGCCACCAAACACACTTAAAGCATGCAGAATCGACTCAGAATAGGAAAAGGAGACGTTTAGGTCAATTTTATGCATTCTGGCGTTCGTAGATACAAGAAAACTGTTAAAATTCTTCAGAAACGTCACTTTTGAAGTGTTTTCTTGTACTTTTAAGCCACTCAGATACCCTACGGGCTCGGAAAGTGCAACGAAACCATCAAATTTTAGCTAGAAACTGTATTTTTGTCGATTTTTATTGAATTTGAACTATATTTCAACGTTTTTTGATGGTTCTGAGCCACCAAACACACTTAAAGCATGCAGAATCGACTCAGAATAGGAAAAGGAGACGTTTAGGTCAATTTTATGCATTCTGGCGTTCGTAGATACAAGAAAACTGTTAAAATTCTTCAGAAACGTCACTTTTGAAGTGTTTTCTTGTACTTTTAAGCCACTCAGATACCCTACGGGCTCGGAAAGTGCAACGAAACCATCAAATTTTAGCTAGAAACTGTATTTTTGTCGATTTTTATTGAATTTGAACTATATTTCAACGTTTTTTGATGGTTCTGAGCCACCAAACACACTTAAAGCATGCAGAATCGACTCAGAATAGGAAAAGGAGACGTTTAGGTCAATTTTATGCATTCTGGCGTTCGTAGATACAAGAAAACTGTTAAAATTCTTCAGAAACGTCACTTTTGAAGTGTTTTCTTGTACTTTTAAGCCACTCAGATACCCAACGGGCTCGGAAAGTGCAACGAAACCATCAAATTTTAGCTAGAAACTGTATTTTTGTCGATTTTTATTGAATTTGAACTATATTTCAACGTTTTTTGATGGTTCTGACCCACCAAACACACTTAAAGCATGCAGAATCGACTCAGAATAGGAAAAGGAGACGTTTAGGTCAATTTTATGCATTCTGGCGTTCGTAGATACAAGAAAACTGTTAACATTCTTCAGAAACGTCACTTTTGAAGTGTTTTCTTGTACTTTTAAGCCACTCAGACACCCTACGGGCTCGGAAAGTGCAACGAAACCATCAAATTTTAGCTAGAAACTGTATTTTTGTCGATTTTTATTGAATTTGAATAAAAATCGACAAAAATACAGTTTCTAGCTAAAATTTGATGGTTTCGTTGCACTTTCCGAGCCCGTAGGGTGTCTGAGTGGCTTAAAAGTACAAGAAAACACTTCAAAAGTGACGTTTCTGAAGAATTTTAACAGTTTTCTTGTATCTACGAACGCCAGAATGCATAAAATTGACCTAAACGTCTCCTTTTCCAATTCTGAGTCGATTCTGCATGCTTTAAGTGTGTTTGGTGGCTCAGAACCATCAAAAAACGTTGAAATATAGTTCAAATTCAATAGAAATCGACAAAAATACAGTTTCTAGCTAAAATTTGATGGTTTCGTTGCACTTTCCGAGCCCGTAGGGTATCTGAGTGGCTTAAAAGTACAAGAAAACACTTCAAAAGTGACGTTTCTGAAGAATTTTAACAGTTTTCTTGTATCTACGAACGCCAGAATGCATAAAATTGACCTAAACGTCTCCTTTTCCTATTCTGAGTCGATTCTGCATGCTTTAAGTGTGTTTGGTGGCTCAGAACCATCAAAAAACGTTGAAATATAGTTCAAATTAAATAAAAATCGACAAAAATACAGTTTCTAGCTAAAATTTGATGGTTTCGTTGCACTTTCCGAGCCCGTAGGGTATCTGAGTGGCTTAAAAGTACAAGAAAACACTTCAAAAGTGACGTTTCTGAAGAATTTTAACAGTTTTCTTGTATCTACGAACGCCAGAATGCATAAAATTGACCTAAACGTCTCCTTTTCCTATTCTGAGTCGATTCTGCATGCTTTAAGTGTGTTTGGTGGCTCAGAACCATCAAAAAACGTTGAAATATAGTTCAAATTCAATAAAAATCGACAAAAATACAGTTTCTAGCTAAAATTTGATGGTTTCGTTGCACTTTCCGAGCCCGTAGGGTATCTGAGTGGCTTAAAAGTACAAGAAAACACTTCAAAAGTGACGTTTCTGAAGAATTTTAACAGTTTTCTTGTATCTACGAACGCCAGAATGCATAAAATTGACCTAAACGTCTCCTTTTCCTATTCTGAGTCGATTCTGCATGCTTTAAGTGTGTTTGGTGGCTCAGAACCATCAAAAAACGTTGAAATATAGTTCAAATTCAATAAAAATCGACAAAAATACAGTTTCTAGCTAAAATTTGACGGTTTCGTTGCACTTTCCGAGCCCGTAGGGTATCTGAGTGGCTTAAAAGTACAAGAAAACACTTCAAAAGTGACGTTTCTGAAGAATTTTAACAGTTTTCTTGTATCTACGAACGCCAGAATGCATAAAATTGACCTAAACGTCTCCTTTTCCTATTCTGAGTCGATTCTGCATGCTTTAAGTGTGTTTGGTGGCTCAGAACCATCAAAAAACGTTGAAATATAGTTCAAATTCAATAAAAATCGACAAAAATACAGTTTCTAGCTAAAATTTGATGGTTTCGTTGCACTTTCCGAGCCCGTAGGGTATCTGAGTGGCTTAAAAGTACAAGAAAACACTTCAAAAGTGACGTTTCTGAAGAATTTTAACAGTTTTCTTGTATCTACGAACGCCAGAATGCATAAAATTGACCTAAACGTCTCCTTTTCCTATTCTGAGTCGATTCTGCATGCTTTAAGTGTGTTTGGTGGCTCAGAACCCTCAAAAAACGTTGAAATATAGTTCAAATTCAATAAAAATCGACAAAAATACAGTTTCTAGCTAAAATTTGATGGTTTTGTTGCACTTTCCGAGCCCGTTGGGTATCTGAGTGGCTTAAAAGTACAAGAAAACACTTCAAAAGTGACGTTTCTGAAGAATTTTAACAGTTTTCTTGTATCTACGAACGCCAGAATGCATAAAATTGACCTAAACGTCTCCTTTTCCTATTCTGAGTCGATTCTGCATGCTTTAAGTGTGTTTGGTGGCTCAGAACCATCAAAAAACGTTGAAATATAGTTCAAATTCAATAAAAATCGACAAAAATACAGTTTCTAGCTAAAATTTGATGGTTTCGTTGCACTTTCCGAGCCCGTAGGGTATCTGAGTGGCTTAAAAGTACAAGAAAACACTTCAAAAGTGACGTTTCTGAAGAATTTTAACAGTTTTCTTGTATCTACGAACGCCAGAATGCATAAAATTGACCTAAACGTCTCCTTTTCCTATTCTGAGTCGATTCTGCATGCTTTAAGTGTGTTTGGTGGCTCAGAACCGTCAAAAAACGTTGAAATATAGTTCAAATTCAATAAAAATCGACAAAAATACAGTTTCTAGCTAAAATTTGATGGTTTCGTTGCACTTTCCGAGCCCGTAGGGTATCTGAGTGGCTTAAAAGTACAAGAAAACACTTCAAAAGTGACGTTTCTGAAGAATTTTAACAGTTTTCTTGTATCTACGAACGCCAGAATGCATAAAATTGACCTAAACGTCTCCTTTTCCTATTCTGAGTCGATTCTGCATGCTTTAAGTGTGTTTGGTGGCTCAGAACCATCAAAAAACGTTGAAATATAGTTCAAATTCAATAAAAATCGACAAAAATACAGTTTCTAGCTAAAATTTGATGGTTTCGTTGCACTTTCCGAGCCCGTAGGGTATCTGAGTGGCTTAAAAGTAAAAGAAAACACTTCAAAAGTGACGTTTCTGAAGAATTTTAACAGTTTTCTTGTATCTACGAACGCCAGAATGCATAAAATTGACCTAAACGTCTCCTTTTCCTATTCTGAGTCGATTCTGCATGCTTTAAGTGTGTTTGGTGGCTCAGAACCATCAAAAAACGTTGAAATATAGTTCAAATTCAATAAAAATCGACAAAAATACAGTTTATAGCTAAAATTTGATGGTTTCGTTGCACTTTCCGAGCCCGTAGGGTATCTGAGTGGCTTAAAAGTACAAGAAAACACTTCAAAAGTGACGTTTCTGAAGAATTTTAACAGTTTTCTTGTATCTACGAACGCCAGAATGCATAAAATTGACCTAAACGTCTCCTTTTCCTATTCTGAGTCGATTCTGCATGCTTTAAGTGTGTTTGGTGGCTCAGAACCATCAAAAAACGTTGAAATATAGTTCAAATTCAATAAAAATCGACAAAAATACAGTTTCTAGCTAAAATTTGATGGTTTCGTTGCACTTTCCGAGCCCGTAGGGTATCTGAGTGGCTTAAAAGTACAAGAAAACACTTCAAAAGTGACGTTTCTGAAGAATTTTAACAGTTTTCTTGTATCTACGAACGCCAGAATGCATAAAATTGACCTAAACGTCTCCTTTTCCTATTCTGAGTCGATTCTGCATGCTTTAAGTGTGTTTGGTGGCTCAGAACCATCAAAAAACGTTGAAATATAGTTCAAATTCAATAAAAATCGACAAAAATACAGTTTCTAGCTAAAATTTGATGGTTTCGTTGCACTTTCCGAGCCCGTAGGGTATCTGAGTGGCTTAAAAGTACAAGAAAACACTTCAAAAGTGACGTTTCTGAAGAATTTTAACAGTTTTCTTGTATCTACGAACGCCAGAATGCATAAAATTGACCTAAACGCGTCCTTTTCCTATTCTGAGTCGATTCTGCATGCTTTAAGTGTGTTTGGTGGCTCAGAACCATCAAAAAACGTTGAAATATAGTTCAAATTCAATAAAAATCGACAAAAATACAGTTTCTAGCTAAAATTTGATGGTTTCGTTGCACTTTCCGAGCCCGTAGGGTATCTGAGTGGCTTAAAAGTACAAGAAAACACTTCAAAAGTGACGTTTCTGGAGAATTTTAACAGTTTTCTTGTATCTACGAACGCCAGAATGCATAAAATTGACCTAAACGTCTCCTTTTCCTATTCTGAGTCGATTCTGCATGCTTTAAGTGTGTTTGGTGGCTCAGAACCATCAAAAAACGTTGAAATATAGTTCAAATTCAATAAAAATCGACAAAAATACAGTTTCTAGCTAAAATTTGATGGTTTCGTTGCACTTTCCGAGCCCGTAGGGTATCTGAGTGGCTTAAAAGTACAAGAAAACACTTCAAAAGTGACGTTTCTGAAGAATTTTAACAGTTTTCTTGTATCTACGAACGCCAGAATGCATAAAATTGACCTAAACGTCTCCTTTTCCTATTCTGAGTCGATTCTGCATGCTTTAAGTGTGTTTGGTGGCTCAGAACCATCAAAAAACGTTGAAATATAGTTCAAATTCAATAAAAATCAACAAAAATACAGTTTCTAGCTAAAATTTGATGGTTTCGTTGCACTTTCCGAGCCCGTAGGGTATCTGAGTGGCTTAAAAGTACAAGAAAACACTTCAAAAGTGACGTTTCTGAAGAATTTTAACAGTTTTCTTGTATCTACGAACGCCAGAATGCATAAAATTGACCTAAACGTCTCCTTTTCCTATTCTGAGTCGATTCTGCATGCTTTAAGTGTGTTTGGTGGCTCAGAACCATCAAAAAACGTTGAAATATAGTTCAAATTCAATAAAAATCGACAAAAATACAGTTTCTAGCTAAAATTTGATGGTTTCGTTGCACTTTCCGAGCCCGTAGGGTATCTGAGTGGCTTAAAAGTACAAGAAAACACTTCAAAAGTGACGTTTCTGAAGAATTTTAACAGTTTTCTTGTATCTACGAACGCCAGAATGCATAAAATTGACCTAAACGTCTCCTTTTCCTATTCTGAGTCGATTCTGCATGCTTTAAGTGTGTTTGGTGGCTCAGAACCATCAAAAAACGTTGAAATATAGTTCAAATTCAATAAAAATCGACAAAAATACAGTTTCTAGCTAAAATTTGATGGTTTCGTTGCACTTTCCGAGCCCGTAGGGTATCTGAGTGGCTTAAAAGTACAAGAAAACACTTCAAAAGTGACGTTTCTGAAGAATTTTAACAGTTTTCTTGTATCTACGAACGCCAGATTGCATAAAATTGACCTAAACGTCTCCTTTTCCTATTCTGAGTCGATTATGCATGCTTTAAGTGTGTTTGGTGGCTCAGAACCATCAAAAAACGTTGAAATATAGTTCAAATTCAATAAAAATCGACAAAAATACAGTTTCTAGCTAAAATTTGATGGTTTCGTTGCACTTTCCGAGCCCGTAGGGTATCTGAGTGGCTTAAAAGTACAAGAAAACACTTCAAAAGTGACGTTTCTGAAGAATTTTAACAGTTTTCTTGTATCTACGAACGCCAGAATGCATAAAATTGACCTAAACGTCTCCTTTTCCTATTCTGAGTCGATTCTGCATGCTTTAAGTGTGTTTGGTGGCTCAGAACCATCAAAAAACGTTGAAATATAGTTCAAATTCAATAAAAATCGACAAAAATACAGTTTCTAGCTAAAATTTGATGGTTTCGTTGCACTTTCCGAGCCCGTAGGGTATCTGAGTGGCTTAAAAGTACAAGAAAACACTTCAAAAGTGACGTTTCTGAAGAATTTTAACAGTTTTCTTGTATCTACGAACGCCAGAATGCATAAAATTGACCTAAACGTCTCCTTTTCCTATTCTGAGTCGATTCTGCATGCTTTAAGTGTGTTTGGTGGCTCAGAACCATCAAAAAACGTTGAAATATAGTTCAAATTCAATAAAAATCGACAAAAATACAGTTTCTAGCTAAAATTTGATGGTTTCGTTGCACTTTCCGAGCCCGTAGGGTATCTGAGTGGCTTAAAAGTACAAGAAAACACTTCAAAAGTGACGTTTCTGAAGAATTTTAACAGTTTTCTTGTATCTACGAACGCCAGAATGCATAAAATTGACCTAAACGTCTCCTTTTCCTATTCTGAGTCGATTCTGCATGCTTTAAGTGTGTTTGGTGGCTCAGAACCATCAAAAAACGTTGAAATATAGTTCAAATTCAATAAAAATCGACAAAAATACAGTTTCTAGCTAAAATTTGATGGTTTCGTTGCACTTTCCGAGCCCGTAGGGTATCTGAGTGGCTTAAAAGTACAAGAAAACACTTCAAAAGTGACGTTTCTGAAGAATTTTAACAGTTTTCTTGTATCTACGAACGCCAGAATGCATAAAATTGACCTAAACGTCTCCTTTTCCTATTCTGAGTCGATTCTGCATGCTTTAAGTGTGTTTGGTGGCTCAGAACCATCAAAAAACGTTGAAATATAGTTCAAATTCAATAAAAATCGACAAAAATACAGTTTCTAGCTAAAATTTGATGGTTTCGTTGCACTTTCCGAGCCCGTAGGGTATCTGAGTGGCTTAAAAGTACAAGAAAACACTTCAAAAGTGACGTTTCTGAAGAATTTTAACAGTTTTCTTGTATCTACGAACGCCAGAATGCATAAAATTGACCTAAACGTCTCCTTTTCCTATTCTGAGTCGATTCTGCATGCTTTAAGTGTGTTTGGTGGCTCAGAACCATCAAAAAACGTTGAAATATAGTTCAAATTCAATAAAAATCGACAAAAATACAGTTTCTAGCTAAAATTTGATGGTTTCGTTGCACTTTCCGAGCCCGTAGGGTATCTGAGTGGCTTAAAAGTACAAGAAAACACTTCAAAAGTGACGTTTCTGAAGAATTTTAACAGTTTTCTTGTATCTACGAACGCCAGAATGCATAAAATTGACCTAAACGTCTCCTTTTCCTATTCTGAGTCGATTCTGCATGCTTTAAGTGTGTTTGGTGGCTCAGAACCATCAAAAAACGTTGAAATATAGTTCAAATTCAATAAAAATCGACAAAAATACAGTTTCTAGCTAAAATTTGATGGTTTCGTTGCACTTTCCGAGCCCGTAGGGTATCTGAGTGGCTTAAAAGTACAAGAAAACACTTCAAAAGTGACGTTTCTGAAGAATTTTAACAGTTTTCTTGTATCTACGAACGCCAGAATGCATAAAATTGACCTAAACGTCTCCTTTTCCTATTCTGAGTCGATTCTGCATGCTTTAAGTGTGTTTGGTGGCTCAGAACCATCAAAAAACGTTGAAATATAGTTCAAATTCAATAAAAATCGACAAAAATACAGTTTCTAGCTAAAATTTGATGGTTTCGTTGCACTTTCCGAGCCCGTAGGGTATCTGAGTGGCTTAAAAGTACAAGAAAACACTTCAAAAGTGACGTTTCTGAAGAATTTTAACAGTTTTCTTGTATCTACGAACGCCAGAATGCATAAAATTGACCTAAACGTCTCCTTTTCCTATTCTGAGTCGATTCTGCATGCTTTAAGTGTGTTTGGTGGCTCAGAACCATCAAAAAACGTTGAAATATAGTTCAAATTCAATAAAAATCGACAAAAATACAGTTTCTAGCTAAAATTTGATGGTTTCGTTGCACTTTCCGAGCCCGTAGGGTATCTGAGTGGCTTAAAAGTACAAGAAAACACTTCAAAAGTGACGTTTCTGAAGAATTTTAACAGTTTTCTTGTATCTACGAACGCCAGAATGCATAAAATTGACCTAAACGTCTCCTTTTCCTATTCTGAGTCGATTCTGCATGCTTTAAGTGTGTTTGGTGGCTCAGAACCATCAAAAAACGTTGAAATATAGTTCAAATTCAATAAAAATCGACAAAAATACAGTTTCTAGCTAAAATTTGATGGTTTCGTTGCACTTTCCGAGCCCGTAGGGTATCTGAGTGGCTTAAAAGTACAAGAAAACACTTCAAAAGTGACGTTTCTGAAGAATTTTAACAGTTTTCTTGTATCTACGAACGCCAGAATGCATAAAATTGACCTAAACGTCTCCTTTTCCTATTCTGAGTCGATTCTGCATGCTTTAAGTGTGTTTGGTGGCTCAGAACCATCAAAAAACGTTGAAATATAGTTCAAATTCAATAAAAATCGACAAAAATACAGTTTCTAGCTAAAATTTGATGGTTTCGTTGCACTTTCCGAGCCCGTAGGGTATCTGAGTGGCTTAAAAGTACAAGAAAACACTTCAAAAGTGACGTTTCTGAAGAATTTTAACAGTTTTCTTGTATCTACGAACGCCAGAATGCATAAAATTGACCTAAACGTCTCCTTTTCCTATTCTGAGTCGATTCTGCATGCTTTAAGTGTGTTTGGTGGCTCAGAACCATCAAAAAACGTTGAAATATAGTTCAAATTCAATAAAAATCGACAAAAATACAGTTTCTAGCTAAAATTTGATGGTTTCGTTGCACTTTCCGAGCCCGTAGGGTATCTGAGTGGCTTAAAAGTACAAGAAAACACTTCAAAAGTGACGTTTCTGAAGAATTTTAACAGTTTTCTTGTATCTACGAACGCCAGAATGCATAAAATTGACCTAAACGTCTCCTTTTCCTATTCTGAGTCGATTCTGCATGCTTTAAGTGTGTTTGGTGGCTCAGAACCATCAAAAAACGTTGAAATATAGTTCAAATTCAATAAAAATCGACAAAAATACAGTTTCTAGCTAAAATTTGATGGTTTCGTTGCACTTTCCGAGCCCGTAGGGTATGTGAGTGGCTTAAAAGTACAAGAAAACACTTCAAAAGTGACGTTTCTGAAGAATTTTAACAGTTTTCTTGTATCTACGAACGCCAGAATGCATAAAATTGACCTAAACGTCTCCTTTTCCTATTCTGAGTCGATTCTGCATGCTTTAAGTGTGTTTGGTGGCTCAGAACCATCAAAAAACGTTGAAATATAGTTCAAATTCAATAAAAATCGACAAAAATACAGTTTCTAGCTAAAATTTGATGGTTTCGTTGCACTTTCCGAGCCCGTAGGGTATCTGAGTGGCTTAAAAGTACAAGAAAACACTTCAAAAGTGACGTTTCTGAAGAATTTTAACAGTTTTCTTGTATCTACGAACGCCAGAATGCATAAAATTGACCTAAACGTCTCCTTTTCCTATTCTGAGTCGATTCTGCATGCTTTAAGTGTGTTTGGTGGCTCAGAACCATCAAAAAACGTTGAAATATAGTTCAAATTCAATAAAAATCGACAAAAATACAGTTTCTAGCTAAAATTTGATGGTTTCGTTGCACTTTCCGAGCCCGTAGGGTATCTGAGTGGCTTAAAAGTACAAGAAAACACTTCAAAAGTGACGTTTCTGAAGAATTTTAACAGTTTTCTTGTATCTACGAACGCCAGAATGCATAAAATTGACCTAAACGTCTCCTTTTCCTATTCTGAGTCGATTCTGCATGCTTTAAGTGTGTTTGGTGGCTCAGAACCATCAAAAAACGTTGAAATATAGTTCAAATTCAATAAAAATCGACAAAAATACAGTTTCTAGCTAAAATTTGATGGTTTCGTTGCACTTTCCGAGCCCGTAGGGTATCTGAGTGGCTTAAAAGTACAAGAAAACACTTCAAAAGTGACGTTTCTGAAGAATTTTAACAGTTTTCTTGTATCTACGAACGCCAGAATGCATAAAATTGACCTAAACGTCTCCTTTTCCTATTCTGAGTCGATTCTGCATGCTTTAAGTGTGTTTGGTGGCTCAGAACCATCAAAAAACGTTGAAATATAGTTCAAATTCAATAAAAATCGACAAAAATACAGTTTCTAGCTAAAATTTGATGGTTTCGTTGCACTTTCCGAGCCCGTAGGGTATCTGAGTGGCTTAAAAGTACAAGAAAACACTTCAAAAGTGACGTTTCTGAAGAATTTTAACAGTTTTCTTGTATCTACGAACGCCAGAATGCATAAAATTGACCTAAACGTCTCCTTTTCCTATTCTGAGTCGATTCTGCATGCTTTAAGTGTGTTTGGTGGCTCAGAACCATCAAAAAACGTTGAAATATAGTTCAAATTCAATAAAAATCGACAAAAATACAGTTTCTAGCTAAAATTTGATGGTTTCGTTGCACTTTCCGAGCCCGTAGGGTATCTGAGTGGCTTAAAAGTACAAGAAAACACTTCAAAAGTGACGTTTCTGAAGAATTTTAACAGTTTTCTTGTATCTACGAACGCCAGAATGCATAAAATTGACCTAAACGTCTCCTTTTCCTATTCTGAGTCGATTCTGCATGCTTTAAGTGTGTTTGGTGGCTCAGAACCATCAAAAAACGTTGAAATATAGTTCAAATTCAATAAAAATCGACAAAAATACAGTTTCTAGCTAAAATTTGATGGTTTCGTTGCACTTTCCGAGCCCGTAGGGTATCTGAGTGGCTTAAAAGTACAAGAAAACACTTCAAAAGTGACGTTTCTGAAGAATTTTAACAGTTTTCTTGTATCTACGAACGCCAGAATGCATAAAATTGACCTAAACGTCTCCTTTTCCTATTCTGAGTCGATTCTGCATGCTTTAAGTGTGTTTGGTGGCTCAGAACCATCAAAAAACGTTGAAATATAGTTCAAATTCAATAAAAATCGACAAAAATACAGTTTCTAGCTAAAATTTGATGGTTTCGTTGCACTTTCCGAGCCCGTAGGGTATCTGAGTGGCTTAAAAGTACAAGAAAACACTTCAAAAGTGACGTTTCTGAAGAATTTTAACAGTTTTCTTGTATCTACGAACGCCAGAATGCATAAAATTGACCTAAACGTCTCCTTTTCCTATTCTGAGTCGATTCTGCATGCTTTAAGTGTGTTTGGTGGCTCAGAACCATCAAAAAACGTTGAAATATAGTTCAAATTCAATAAAAATCGACAAAAATACAGTTTCTAGCTAAAATTTGATGGTTTCGTTGCACTTTCCGAGCCCGTAGGGTATCTGAGTGGCTTAAAAGTACAAGAAAACACTTCAAAAGTGACGTTTCTGAAGAATTTTAACAGTTTTCTTGTATCTACGAACGCCAGAATGCATAAAATTGACCTAAACGTCTCCTTTTCCTATTCTGAGTCGATTCTGCATGCTTTAAGTGTGTTTGGTGGCTCAGAACCATCAAAAAACGTTGAAATATAGTTCAAATTCAATAAAAATCGACAAAAATACAGTTTCTAGCTAAAATTTGATGGTTTCGTTGCACTTTCCGAGCCCGTAGGGTATCTGAGTGGCTTAAAAGTACAAGAAAACACTTCAAAAGTGACGTTTCTGAAGAATTTTAACAGTTTTCTTGTATCTACGAACGCCAGAATGCATAAAATTGACCTAAACGTCTCCTTTTCCTATTCTGAGTCGATTCTGCATGCTTTAAGTGTGTTTGGTGGCTCAGAACCATCAAAAAACGTTGAAATATAGTTCAAATTCAATAAAAATCGACAAAAATACAGTTTCTAGCTAAAATTTGATGGTTTCGTTGCACTTTCCGAGCCCGTAGGGTATCTGAGTGGCTTAAAAGTACAAGAAAACACTTCAAAAGTGACGTTTCTGAAGAATTTTAACAGTTTTCTTGTATCTACGAACGCCAGAATGCATAAAATTGACCTAAACGTCTCCTTTTCCTATTCTGAGTCGATTCTGCATGCTTTAAGTGTGTTTGGTGGCTCAGAACCATCAAAAAACGTTGAAATATAGTTCAAATTCAATAAAAATCGACAAAAATACAGTTTCTAGCTAAAATTTGATGGTTTCGTTGCACTTTCCGAGCCCGTAGGGTATCTGAGTGGCTTAAAAGTACAAGAAAACACTTCAAAAGTGACGTTTCTGAAGAATTTTAACAGTTTTCTTGTATCTACGAACGCCAGAATGCATAAAATTGACCTAAACGTCTCCTTTTCCTATTCTGAGTCGATTCTGCATGCTTTAAGTGTGTTTGGTGGCTCAGAACCATCAAAAAACGTTGAAATATAGTTCAAATTCAATAAAAATCGACAAAAATACAGTTTCTAGCTAAAATTTGATGGTTTCGTTGCACTTTCCGAGCCCGTAGGGTATCTGAGTGGCTTAAAAGTACAAGAAAACACTTCAAAAGTGACGTTTCTGAAGAATTTTAACAGTTTTCTTGTATCTACGAACGCCAGAATGCATAAAATTGACCTAAACGTCTCCTTTTCCTATTCTGAGTCGATTCTGCATGCTTTAAGTGTGTTTGGTGGCTCAGAACCATCAAAAAACGTTGAAATATAGTTCAAATTCAATAAAAATCGACAAAAATACAGTTTCTAGCTAAAATTTGATGGTTTCGTTGCACTTTCCGAGCCCGTAGGGTATCTGAGTGGCTTAAAAGTACAAGAAAACACTTCAAAAGTGACGTTTCTGAAGAATTTTAACAGTTTTCTTGTATCTACGAACGCCAGAATGCATAAAATTGACCTAAACGTCTCCTTTTCCTATTCTGAGTCGATTCTGCATGCTTTAAGTGTGTTTGGTGGCTCAGAACCATCAAAAAACGTTGAAATATAGTTCAAATTCAATAAAATCGACAAAAATACAGTTTCTAGCTAAAATTTGATGGTTTCGTTGCACTTTCCGAGCCCGTAGGGTATCTGAGTGGCTTAAAAGTACAAGAAAACACTTCAAAAGTGACGTTTCTGAAGAATTTTAACAGTTTTCTTGTATCTACGAACGCCAGAATGCATAAAATTGACCTAAACGTCTCCTTTTCCTATTCTGAGTCGATTCTGCATGCTTTAAGTGTGTTTGGTGGCTCAGAACCATCAAAAAACGTTGAAATATAGTTCAAATTCAATAAAAATCGACAAAAATACAGTTTCTAGCTAAAATTTGATGGTTTCGTTGCACTTTCCGAGCCCGTAGGGTATCTGAGTGGCTTAAAAGTACAAGAAAACACTTCAAAAGTGACGTTTCTGAAGAATTTTAACAGTTTTCTTGTATCTACGAACGCCAGAATGCATAAAATTGACCTAAACGTCTCCTTTTCCTATTCTGAGTCGATTCTGCATGCTTTAAGTGTGTTTGGTGGCTCAGAACCATCAAAAAACGTTGAAATATAGTTCAAATTCAATAAAAATCGACAAAAATACAGTTTCTAGCTAAAATTTGATGGTTTCGTTGCACTTTCCGAGCCCGTAGGGTATCTGAGTGGCTTAAAAGTACAAGAAAACACTTCAAAAGTGACGTTTCTGAAGAATTTTAACAGTTTTCTTGTATCTACGAACGCCAGAATGCATAAAATTGACCTAAACGTCTCCTTTTCCTATTCTGAGTCGATTCTGCATGCTTTAAGTGTGTTGGTGGCTCAGAACCATCAAAAAACGTTGAAATATAGTTCAAATTCAATAAAAATCGACAAAAATACAGTTTCTAGCTAAAATTTGATGGTTTCGTTGCACTTTCCGAGCCCGTAGGGTATCTGAGTGGCTTAAAAGTACAAGAAAACACTTCAAAAGTGACGTTTCTGAAGAATTTTAACAGTTTTCTTGTATCTACGAACGCCAGAATGCATAAAATTGACCTAAACGTCTCCTTTTCCTATTCTGAGTCGATTCTGCATGCTTTAAGTGTGTTTGGTGGCTCAGAACCATCAAAAAACGTTGAAATATAGTTCAAATTCAATAAAAATCGACAAAAATACAGTTTCTAGCTAAAATTTGATGGTTTCGTTGCACTTTCCGAGCCCGTAGGGTATCTGAGTGGCTTAAAAGTACAAGAAAACACTTCAAAAGTGACGTTTCTGAAGAATTTTAACAGTTTTCTTGTATCTACGAACGCCAGAATGCATAAAATTGACCTAAACGTCTCCTTTTCCTATTCTGAGTCGATTCTGCATGCTTTAAGTGTGTTTGGTGGCTCAGAACCATCAAAAAACGTTGAAATATAGTTCAAATTCAATAAAAATCGACAAAAATACAGTTTCTAGCTAAAATTTGATGGTTTCGTTGCACTTTCCGAGCCCGTAGGGTATCTGAGTGGCTTAAAAGTACAAGAAAACACTTCAAAAGTGACGTTTCTGAAGAATTTTAACAGTTTTCTTGTATCTACGAACGCCAGAATGCATAAAATTGACCTAAACGTCTCCTTTTCCTATTCTGAGTCGATTCTGCATGCTTTAAGTGTGTTTGGTGGCTCAGAACCATCAAAAAACGTTGAAATATAGTTCAAATTCAATAAAAATCGACAAAAATACAGTTTCTAGCTAAAATTTGATGGTTTCGTTGCACTTTCCGAGCCCGTAGGGTATCTGAGTGGCTTAAAAGTACAAGAAAACACTTCAAAAGTGACGTTTCTGAAGAATTTTAACAGTTTTCTTGTATCTACGAACGCCAGAATGCATAAAATTGACCTAAACGTCTCCTTTTCCTATTCTGAGTCGATTCTGCATGCTTTAAGTGTGTTTGGTGGCTCAGAACCATCAAAAAACGTTGAAATATAGTTCAAATTCAATAAAAATCGACAAAAATACAGTTTCTAGCTAAAATTTGATGGTTTCGTTGCACTTTCCGAGCCCGTAGGGTATCTGAGTGGCTTAAAAGTACAAGAAAACACTTCAAAAGTGACGTTTCTGAAGAATTTTAACAGTTTTCTTGTATCTACGAACGCCAGAATGCATAAAATTGACCTAAACGTCTCCTTTTCCTATTCTGAGTCGATTCTGCATGCTTTAAGTGTGTTTGGTGGCTCAGAACCATCAAAAAACGTTGAAATATAGTTCAAATTCAATAAAAATCGACAAAAATACAGTTTCTAGCTAAAATTGATGGTTTCGTTGCACTTTCCGAGCTCCGTAGGG